>NW_006408680.1:2005813-2038120 GCF_000296735.1 Chrysochloris asiatica | reverse complement strand
CAACAACAACTGTTTTACCAAACACGATATTATTTTCCAATGATTGGTTTGGGGCAATGCTTCTTGTCAAAGAGGCCACCAGTACCACCCATTTTGCTCAGGAAATGTAAAGTTGGAGGAAATGCATCTTTTCACCATGTTAGTTTTACGTTAAGTGCCATTGAGTCAGTTCCGACTCATAGTGACCCTGTATAGGGTTTTTGAGGAGTGGTTGGTGAGTTTGAACTCCAACCTTGCAGTTCAAACTGATCTTGCAGGCAAGTGTTTATCCTGTAGTGCTATGTTAGGTCTTAGGGATTCAATAATAATCTCCCTAGAACCATCTGACTGACCAACATCAATCAAGATCCTAGCAGGCACCAAGTGCTGTGCTAGGCATGAAAGAAACACAATCTTGTCCACTTCCTTTCTGCAACGTGCTTCACTGGGCGTGCTGTAGGCTTTTCTGCCATTGACCTAGCCGGATGCAGGGCAGTATCAAGAGAGAACTAAACAGGGAATTTTTTTTGTTTTCCATCAAGAACACACTTCTCCCACCACCCAGAAAAAAAATATCTTCTTTTAACGTCAACGTTATTTAATCCATGATAATAAATAGAGGCAGAACTACAAAGAAACTCATCGTAGATTATGAATCAGTGCACTAAATGTCTCTGCTTCATTCTAGGATCTAATCAACCCAACATTCGTTTATTGCTGTATATATGCTAAATCAATAAAAAATACACCTTAAAACTACCTATGAAATAAAATGCTAAAGAACAGAAACTAGGAGACTACAAGTAGCAATAAGACTGTGCCATTATATAGCATAATACCAACAGCAAGTAGTTCTCTTAACTACCCATGAAAAACACAGGATGTTTCAAATGAACTTGCGTCTCACTACATCTTTCTCAAAGAAAATCCTGTATCAAGGAGTATATGGTTAGTTCTAAATTCACATATTGTGGCATTGTCTCATGTCAAATAGAGGCAAATAGATTGATTAAAAAATTGCATCCAGAGTTCAGATTCCCTGTGCTTGCCCAAAGACCAGGACTCCAGACTCAGAATGTCTACGTCCTCAGTCCACAAAGTCGGACCCTTTCATGGATCCTTGCAACCCTTTATTGTTCCTGCTTCACAAGTGGAAAACGTTGCTTCACTACAGACAGACATCTGTGCCATTAACCCAGAGTTGTCTTTAGACTCCCCTATTTCTAACTCATAATGAGACATGGCTGCCGCCCCTCAACTGCTGGTGAGGACTTCCCATCAAGAACAGCAACAAGTATGGCCTCCACTCCACAGGTCCACACAGCCAGAAAAAGACTGGAGAAAGGGAAGAGGAAGGGAGAAGGAAAGGAAGAGAAGAAATGAAGGAAAGGAAAAAACAGAGGCAAAAAGTAAAGACATGGGAAGAAATGAAATATGATACAATCAGAAGAAAAACATTTCAGTCTGTATTAGGTTTTCTGGACTACATTAATAGAAGTGTTTCTAAAGTCAGTGCTTTGTCCTGGTGAGGGTTCTGTGGTAGAATTCCCATATTCCATGCAGAGATTTGGGTTAATTCCCAACCAAGCCACCTCCTACACAGCTAGCTTCCTTCTGGTGGTGGAGGCTGTGTGCTCGCCAATGCTGAGCAAGTTTCAGAAGCGATTCTGTCCCGGGAAGGACAAGAAAGAAAGGCATAACCATTTCCTTCCAAAAATCAGCCAAGAGAAGCCTTCTGGACAATGTTCCGACATGCAACCAATCACTGTCATGGCACAGATTAGGCAGTGTTTTGTTCCACTGCGCATGGGCTCACCGTGAGTCAAGGTCAACTTCATACCGATGAGGTGCCCTATTAGGCTCAAGTGCTTAAAAAGGACCTTGGCCAAGTGAACATGAAAAAATGAGAGCAAATATACTAGACAGTCCATTGTGTCTTTGCATGTTTGTCAGCTGGTCGTACTATGGTGGACTATGGAGTCCTGATGTGGCACTGTGGGCTAATGCATCAGACGGCAAAGTTGTCTGAACTGCAAGGTCAGTGGTTCAAGCTCACCAGCTGCTCCTTGGAAAACCTATACAGGGTTGCTGGGGAATCTACTTGACAACACTTAACAACAACAATGACATGGTGGCTTACATGTCACTGTGAAGCTAGAGGCTATGCCATTGGTGTTTCAACTACCGAAAGGGTCACTCAGGATACACCGGTTTCAGCAGAGCTTCCAGGTGAAGAATATATTGTTGTCGCTGCTGTTGTTGTGTGCCGTGGAGTCAGTTCCGACTCATAGTGACCCTGTATAGGGTGTCCGAGGCTGTAAATCTTTACGGGAGCAGAAAAAGCCTCATCTTTCTCCCACAGAACAGCTGGTAGTTTCGAACTGCTGACCTTTCAGTTCGCAGCCTGATTCATAACCACTACACTACCAGAGCTCCTTGGAAAACGTATTAGGAAGAAGGACTAGCTGGTCCAATACTGAGGGACCAGCCCCCGAAATCCTTATGAATAGCTGCAGAACAATGTCTGATGTAATGCTCGAAGATGAGCTCGTCAGGTTAGAAGGCGCTCAAAGTATGACTGCAGAAGAGTTACCTCCTCAAAGTGGAGTCAACCTTAATGAGCTCGATGAAGAAAAGCTTTCAGGGCCTTCATTTGCTGATGAGACATGACTCAAAATGAAAAGAAACAGCAACAAACATCCATTGATAATCAGAACTGGAATGTATAAAGTATAAATCTAGGAAAATTGGAAGTCATCAAAAAGGAAATGGAACCATAAAGATTGATACCCAAGATATTTGTGAGCTGAAATGGACTGATTTTGGCCATTTTGATTCTAACAATCATATAATTTACTATGCTGAGCATGACAAATCCAAGAGGAATGACATTTATAATTGTGTTGTTGTTGTTAGGTGTCATCGAGTCGGTACTGACACATAGCGACTTTATGCACAGCAGAACAAAATACTGCCCGATCCTGGGCCAACCTCACCATTGTTACCATGCTTGAATCCATTGATGCTGCCACTTGGCCAATCCATCTAGTTGGGGGTCTTCCTCTTTTTCTCTGACCATCCACCTTACCAAACAGGATATCCTTCTCCAGCGACTGGTCTCTCCTGACAATATGTCTGAAGTATTATTATTTTTATTAAATTATTACAATTTACTGTTGTATTAATTATCAAAAACACATTTCAAGTTCGACCTTAAAATAAAATGCTGTCCGTAATGGATATTATCTATATGCCTACAAAGAAAACCATTAATACAACTATTACTCAAATTTATGCACCAGTCACCAAAACGAATGCTGTTTGAACTGAAGAATTCCATCAACTTCTTCAGCTTGAAATTGACCAAACATTCAATAAAGATACACTGATAGTTACTGGCGATTGGAACGTGAAGACTGGAAAAAAGTAGAGGGATCATTCATTGGAAAATATAGCTTTGGTGATAGAAATTACATTAGAGATTGCATGATAGAATTTTGCAAGACCAACCCCTTATTAATTGCAAATATCCTTTTTAAGCAACATAAATAGTACACATGTACCTTACCAGATGAAATACACAGAAAACAAATTGACTACTTATATGGGAAGAAACAATGGAGAAACTCAATGACATCAGCAAGAATAAATCCAGAAACTGACTGTGGAACATACCATCAATTGCTCATATGAAAATTCAGGCTGAAGCTGAAAAAAATGAAAACAAGTCCACAAGATCCAAAATATAACCTTGAGTCTATGCCACCTGAATTTAGAGATCATCTTAAGAACAGATTTGATGTTTTGAACACTAATGACTCAGGACCAGAGGAGTTCTGGAATAACATCAAGAACATCATACATGAAGAAATAAAACGGTCATTAAAAAGAAAGAAAAGAGTAAAGTAGATGTCAAAAGAGACTCTGAAGTTTCCTCTTAATTATAGAACAATGAAAGTAACTGGAAGAAATACTGAAATACAGAAAATTTCAAAGGACAGCTTGAGAAGACAAAGTAAAGTATTGCAATGAAATTTGTAAAGACCTGGAGTTAGAAAATTCAAATGGAAGAAAACACTCAGTATTTCTCAAACTGAAAGAACAGAAGGAAACATACAAGCCTCGATTTGCAAGATTAAAGGATTTTATGGGCAAAAAAAACGAGCTCTAGTGACATAGTGGTTATGAATCAGGCTGTTCACTTCAAGGTCAGCAGGTCGAAACTACCAGCTGTTCCATGGGAGAAAGTTAAGCCTTTCTGCTCCCGTAAAGATTTATAGCCTCAGAAACGCTGTACAGGGTTGCTATTCATTTGAACCAACTCCACGGCCCATAACCACCATGACCACCATGGGCAAAATACTGAATGAAGTGTGAAACCTCAAAAGAAGATGGAAGGAATACACAGAGTTACTGTACCAAAAAGATTTGATCAACACTCATCAATTTCAGGTGGTACAATTGATCCAAAACTGATGGTATTGAAGGAAAATTTTCAAGCTGCACTGAAGATATTAGCAGAAAACAAGTTTCTAGGGATTGACGGACTACACATTGAAATCTTTCAACAAATTGATGCAGCAGTTGAGGCACTCCCTCATCTATGCCAAGAAATTTGAGAGACAGCTACGTGACCAACTGGTTGGAAGAGATCTATACCTGTGTTCGTTCCAAAGAAGATTGAACCAACAGGATTATGGAGATTATCCAACAAGATTATTAATATCACATGCAAGTAAACTTTTGCTGCAGATAATTCAAAAGAGTTGCAGCAATGCATTAATGGAGAGCTGCTAGAAATTCAAGCCAGATTCAGAACAGACAAGAAATGAGGGATATCACTGCTAGCATTAGATGGATCTTGTCTGAAAGCAGAGCATACCAGAAAAATGTTTACCAGTGTTTTATTGAGTTTGAAAAGTCATTCGACTGTTTGGATCATAGCAAACTGGATCCCATTGAGAAGAATGGGAATTCCAGAACACTTAACTGTGCTTGTGCAGACACTGGACACAGACCAAGAGGCAGTTTGAGCAGAGCAAGGGGATACTGTCCGGCTTCAAATCAGGAAAGGTGTGTGTCAGGGTTGTATTCTTTTAGCAAATTTTTCAATCTGTATGCTGAGCAAATAATTCAAGAAGGTGGACTACATGAAGAGGAATTCAGCATTAGGGTTATTTCTAGGAAGGCTCATTAATAATCTGCAATATGCAGATGACACAACCTTGCTTGCTGCAAGCAAAGAGGACTTGAAGACTACAGCCTTTAGTATGAGTTACAACTCACTGTAAAGAAAACAAAAATCTTCACAACTGGACCAATAAACAACATCATGATAAAGAGAGAAAGAAGTGAAATTGTCAAGGATCTCATTTTATGTGGGTCCACAAAGTGCTCATGGAGGCAGCAGCCAAGGCATCAAAGAACAATTGCATTTGCAGACCAGCCACATAAGACCTCTTTAAAATGTTAAAGAGCAAAGATATTACTCTGAGGACTAAGGTCCACCTGATCTAAGCCATGGTAATTTCCTGTCTACAACATGGACAATGAATAAGGAAGACTGGAGAAGAATCAATGCATTTGAACTGTGGTGTTGGTGAAGAATATTGAAAAGTACAACAGGCTGCCAGAGAACTAAATAATCCGCCTTGGAAGAAGCACAGCCTTCAATAGAAGCAAAGATGTTGAGACCTTGGCCTCACATACTTTGGACATGCTATCAGCAACAAACAGTCCCTGGAAAAAGACATCATGTTTGATAAAATTAGGGTCACTGAAAAAGAAGAAGTCCCCAATGAGATAAATTGATACAATGGCAGCGGCAATGGGCTCAAACATAACAACACTTGTGAGGATGGCACAGGACCAGGCAGTGTTTTGTTCTGTTGTGCATCGGATCATGATGATGTGGAACCAACTGGATAGCACCAAAGAACAACGTTCCATTGTTTAAAGAACAGATGGGGAAATGTTTAATCTGAAGAAAATGACTCACAGAGAAAAGGACCACTACCTTCACACATTGAAACAGCTGTCACATCCACAGGATAAGACTTATTCTCCAAGGACCCACAGCCTGAAGAGCAGGAGCTGCTGGGAAAAATTCTACTTCAATATAGAGAAAGTTTCCCTAAAAGTGAAGCCCTCAGTCTAGAAACAGGTGGTCACAGAGCCCATGAACAACTACTACTGGAGACCACCAAGACCAAATCTCTCAATGGGCAGAAGAGCATCTTGCCATTTGGAAGAGAAAGAACTTGAAGACATCTACATTTTCTTGTAAGGTCTAACCTCTTGAGACAGAATTGAATCATGCACCGTGACCAATCAAAAGCAGCAGAGAATCTGACAGAGAAAGTATCCCATTTGCTCTGGAAGGGAGAAGATTCCATAAGTGAACAGCAACTGACTTTTCTGAAAACTAAGAAAGAATCAGACCAGAGAAGCCTAAGGCATTCGGGCCCTTATTAAACACCATGAATAGCAAGATGACGCCCACATGGCGTATGGAAACAGCAACACCGCTGTGCACACAACTGAGATGAAGACAGCTGGGAATACACTAGAAAGGAAATCGTCAAACCAGAGCTGACATAGAACTGGTCAAGTTCAAAAGTTAGGAAGGGATTCTTCTTAAATATTTTATTCACATTTCCCCCTTTTGTGTTTTGTCTTTGTTCTTTACTTTTGCTCTATAAAATGTGAAGCCAAGTTGATTGTTTCCTGTTTTACCCTGATTATTCTGTGTCACCCTAGCTGCAGCATTATCCTGCTTTTGTGCTTCCACACCAGATTTAAACTGTACTGAAGTGCTGCCCAGGAAGGCAGAGCCAAGGGCTGGGACTAAGAATGCTCAAAAGGGGGAACTTGAAGGCCTCTTTGGGAGCCTGGTGTGGCGCTGTGGGTTAATGCTCTGGACTGCAAAGTCACTTTGAACCACAAAAGGATGGCAGTTCAAGCTCACCACCTGCTCCTGGGAAACCCTATACAGGGTCCCTATGGGTCAGAATCGACTCAACAGCACTTAACAACAACAATTAACCTAAAGGACTTCTGGTGTGGCATTGTAGGATCAGCACTGAACTGCTGCTAACCACAAGACTGGCAGTTCAAACCCATCTGCTGCTCCTTGGAAATCCTACACAGGTTGCTATGAGTCAGAACCAACTCAACAGCACTTAACAACAACACCATTAACCTAAAGCAGGGGTGAAGAATGTCTGATCTGGTCCTGCCAAGGCAACCATAGTTCCAGCCATCACAAGAGGGGTGAGTTAAATGTTTGACCAAATATAGTAGGCTAATTTTTAAGTTGATGACTTTGTATGACCTGAAAGTGATGTTATAAATATCTAAATGGACTTTGGCAGAAGAAAGCTTCCCCACACCGACCTAAAGGATGATGGTTAGAACCCACCCTGAGGTACTGTGGAAGAAAGGGATGGCAATCTGCTTCCAAGAAGATGACAGCCAAGAAAACCCTGTGAGGTAATCAGTGCTGCTCTGTACCAGATCCACTTGAGGTCAGTGGGTTGTTTTGTTTTGTTTTGGGGGTTTTTTGGGGGGCGGGGCGAGTGGAGATAGTAAGTTTGGAATCAAGGCCCCAAATTGCAAACAGGGCAAGAACTTCATGAAGGTGAAAGCTGGTGTGGAGACCAAGTCACAGGCGTTTTAATGGTACTACAATTGGTACTCAGCCTCTGTCTCTGAAGTCTCATTCCATTAAGTGGGGAAGGCCCTCAGAAATCCATCCTTACGAGTAAAGACTGATGTCGCCAGGACAGGTGAGGTTAGGATGCTGTGTTCCACACTGACCTTTGTCTTGCTCAGACTACATGTCCAGCTGGTCACTGGGGCTCGGCTTCTCTTGAGTCAGCCAACTTCCTGAGCACTGCCAGTCACAGAGGTAAAGGGGCAAGGACATGGTGGACCCCACATTGGTTCTGGAAGCTTCCAGATGTGATTCTCTTCACTTGCACTGGTCAGATTCAGTGATGTGACCACTCCTAACTTGAGGGCGGTAGAGGGGATAGTCCTCCCCTGTGCCCAAAGAAGAGGATAAATTCAGTGTTTGCAAGCCACTCCAATGACCACTACCAAGACAGTGATTTTCTCTTCACCTGAAATCTGTGCCAAGCTAAACGCTGCTCACAAGGGTGGGATGCTGATGTCAGGAGATGTGAGGTACTTGTTTCCGGAGCCAACAGGAACAAAGTACCATAAATAAAATACAGTTCTGTTGTTTTCAACCACTTCCAATTCTGGAAGCTACTAAATTCAATATGCCTGCAAGGTTACATTCTTTCCATCCACGCTAGGGAAGTAAAGATCTTTGCTTGCCTCTTCCAGCTTCTAGTGCATAGTGGCTTTGTGATAAGCACTGGATTTCTAAGCATAAGGTGGACAGTCCACTCGCTTCTCCACCAGAGAGGAATAAGGCTTTCTTCTCCTGCAGAGTGAGTTATAGACTGGGAAAACATCGACAGGTCACTATAAGTAGGAATTGACTTGATGGCACTTAACCACATAACATCCCACTTCTAGTGGTCCCAGGCATTCCTTAGCTTGGGGCAGCATAGCTCCAATATCTGCTTCCATCTTCACATTGCCTTTTTCCTCTGTGTCTGTCTGTCTATGTCTGTCTCTGTATCTCTTATTCTTCCCACATGAAGACAACAGTCATAGGATAAGTATCCAGCCGACTCCAGCGTGAGATCAGGCTAATGAACACTCCTTCAAAGACTTGTTCCAAACAAGGTCCCATCCACAGGTCCAGGGGTTAGGATGGTTAGGTTTTGGGGGGACACAACTCAACCCATAGCCTGCACTTCCCTTCTTGAAGAACCAACAGAAATGTAAAGTTCAAGGAAGGGGACAGACCAGGGTTTTTCAACTTTGGCTCGTCAACAGATCACCTGGAGACCATTTCTTTTGTTTTATTGTTTATTATTGTTGTTGAAAAGAGACACAGCAGAATGTATCTCAATAAAACAATTTCTACATGTACGGTTTAGTGGCATTGGCTACGTTCTTCACATTGGACCACCTTGATATTCTCTTTTGAATGCTTTCACCATCGTCAGCACGAGCCCACTGTCCCCAAAGCTTCTGACTTGATCTTTAATTGTTCATTTGATATCGTTCTGAGCACAATGTTCAAGGCAGATGTTCTTCCCTAGCTAAACCTAACTATTATTTGGTTTTAAGAAGACTTCAGTAGATAGTGTTGGTTTAAGATTTAAAGACTATCTCAGGACAATCATTTCAGGAGCTCAACTAGCCTCAGACGCTCCAGAAAGCCTGGATTTCATGAGAATTTGAAATTCTGTTCCACATTTCCCCCATTTTGATGCGGTTTCTTCTATCGAGTTGTTGATGCGAATGTTCGGTCATGGTAGCTAGGCACCATCCAGTTCTTCTAGGCCTAGAGACCTCTTAAAGAATGTAGATGCCATGCCTCCTGGCAGTCCCATTGATTCAGAATCTCTGAATGTGGTTTCTGAAAATAGGTATTTGTTTTTAACTTCTCAGATGACTCGAAAGAATGCCCAGAATTGGGGACCACTGAGCTCATGGCCTCCTGAGACCCTTTCCCGCCCCTCTTTCCTACAAACCCTCCCTTATAAAACTGACTCCAAACCTTGGAATTCGAAAGGAAATGCCTATGGTCAAAATTTCCAAGGGCATCTAACTCCCAGGCTGGGTCATTCCAACCATTATCCTATCACTGCCTCCTGAATATTTATAGTCCACATTTAAATGTGATCTCAGTCAAGGAGAGCTTTGAGAGGTTAAAGAGGAAAATTACCTTTCTGTTTAGCTTCTGCTTCCAGATCCCTGACTCCTCAGACATGGAAGCATTCCACAGTGCAACGAGCTTAAAGGAAATCATCCAGATGAGACATCATCTCCATTCGTGTTGATCATCAACAGAGAAAAGAAAGAAGTATTTAAAGTTTTGTTTTTGTTTTTCTGAAGGTAGCTGGGATTTCAATGCTTCTCAGTGACCTATTAAGTTGCTTTATAAATGATAGTGTTGTCTTTACTATTCTTCTTGCAGCCAGTTGTCTTTGTTTCTATCTCTTTGTGCTGGAGAGTCCCTAGAGAACATGGTTTGGGGAGCGCCATCTTTATTAGACGCAGGCCAAGCAGACCCTCTGTGCTCACTTTCAGCTTTTCTTTCAATGGCATCAGGCAGGAGATTATGTGCAAGCAGCCAAGGTAATTACCATCCAGCAGGGTCCAATTGTTTTCAATTAAAGCTTTACTGCAGTCTTTAGTTGTTAATACCATTGTGGCCATCTGCTTTCACTGAAGAGCTACCAGCCAAAAGCCCAGACCACATCTTAATGCCATTTGTTCCTAAGAACCATTTTCCTCCAAAATGAAAAATCGCAATCATCCCGGGAAAATATGGAAATAGCCCCACGTATCTTTGGTGGCCTGGGGACAGCTGTAGGACTCAAGAAGGTCCCTCCTCAGACAGGCAAGCACTTCTTCTCTTCCCCGAAGGATAAGATGAGTGTCTCCATTCTCTGTTCATGTCCCAAGAGGAAGCTTGTCTCTAGCTGGGTTCTCTAGAGAAACCAAACCAAACCGGTGAGACTTATATTTATATGTGCATATCTAGATCGTTTATATCAAGGAAACAGCTCATAATTGTAGAGGTGGGAGAGTCTCAAGTCTGGGTCAGCTGAGCCATAGGCGGGACTGACAGACAAGTAGACAGACAGGAATCCCAAGTCCAGGTCAGATAGACCAAGATAAGGAAGCAGGCCTGGCAGGCAGACAAGCAGACAGAAGTCCTACATCTGGGCCAGGTGAACCAAGATCGGTGGGTGGGTCCAGCAGGCAGATAAACGATAAAGCAGCTCACTGGCTCAGGTTCAAAGAACTATCGGTTGGAGGATGACCCAGAAGTAAGTTCTAGATCCAGCAGAAAAGAGAGCAAGTCTTTCCCGTGTGTCCATTGTATTGGGAGCAGGCCACACCCTCAAGGAAACAGACTTTCAATTGACTGGATGCTCATCGCCAGTCATCATAGCATTAACGATGCCTGTATAAAGTTTCACCATGGGGGTCACCACAACTCAGCTGCCTAAACCCAGTCAAGTTGATACAAAACCTTGACTATCACAATGCTCAACGTCTTCATGCAGCTTCAGGGCCTCCCAGCTCCACTGTGAACTGTCTCGCTACTCTAGTGTCTTCACATGTATCACTTTGGTGAACACCATTTCTATCTTTGACGTTCCATGGAACTTCATTTAGCTCACTCTGACCCCAAACCTAGATGTGGACAAACTCTAGAAAGTGACCTGGGTTGTCCAGTGGAAGCTCCCATTGCGATAGAAGATTTTCTCAATTGTCTTTGTCTCTTAGAGCTTGGAGCAGTGGCATCACCAACTAAGGTTGTCATTGTGGTGACTCAGGATGTCACAACCTCCCCACCCAGGACCTCCCCTCATACCAGACCATACAGAATCCTTACAAGTTTAATCTTAGAATAACCTGCTTAACTGTGATTTTTCTTAGATTATACTCCCAACAATTCTGTTTTGTAAAAGCTTTGTCCACTGAATTACATTATTAGTTACAAAATTATTAGTTACAAAATTATTAGTTAACTGAGCAGAAGCCTTTTAAAATTTTCTCTCCTTTTCCTTTAATTACTCCTTCATTCTCAAATGAAGTTCTTTGTAAAGGTTCACAAATGCTACCTACCACACTATTGTAGCTAAAACACCAGAAAATTTGACAAAATCTGCAATGAGGAAATCAGCAGCAATGCAAACAAAAGTGGGTGCTTATAACATGAGTAGATGGAGCCCCATGATTTCAGAATCATTGTAATTGGCAATAATGACAGCTCAGACAAACGTTAGGATGTTCAAAAAGCAAATGCGCACAGTTTTAGCTAGTAGGTATATTGATATATGTAAGCTGGGTTTTCAAAAAACTGTTTTCGTTGCTATAAGTACAGGAAGATTTTTATAAAAAATACAAAATTCCTGCTGAAACACTGAACAAAGTTTCATCAAGGGTCATTTTGGTGTCATCCCTGTGACAGTGACACCCAGTGGGGTCACACCCCGGGATGGCAGCCAACAATTAGTAGTCAAGCAGAAATTCAGAAAGGACTTGAGTCCTGAATGGCACAGGTCAGCTCTGGACTAGGGTAACTCAGACTTTGGATATTTGATACTTCATAGGAAACCTGGTCAATCTCAGGTCTACCAGGAGAATGTACTGTTATTTAGAAGAAGCAAAAATACCTGTATTCCTGATAGAGTAATTAAGCCAGAAATATACCCAAAAGGAGTCTGAGAAAACCAGAGACATCCATGGTCTGGGTTCTAGACCAATAAAAATTTCCATTTTTGAAATTGCAAAAATAATCACTCTATTCTCAAACTTGTAAGGGAAAAAGAGTCAGGAAAGAATTGGTGGTGGCTATGTGCCGTGGAGTCGGTTCCGACCCATAGCAACCCTGTGCCAGGGTTTCCAAGGCTATAAATCTTTACAGGAGCAGAAAGCCTCATCTTTCTCCCGCGGAACAGCTGGTAGTTTTGAACTGCTGACCTTGTGGTTTGTAGCCCGATTTGTAACCACTACGCTAGCCAAACTGAAAGTCTTGAATGCAAAATCAGAAACCCATGTGTAATAGCCATTGTTATTTTCCAAGTGTTTTCAACCTCGCACTTTCTAAGAACATGATAGAATTGTGCTTCCTTGCCCCTTTGAAATGAGGCAAAGTCATATCATCTCTTTTGAAATGAGAAATGAGAACCCAGATGAAGTGTCCCCATTGAAGCCTGAGCTTGCAGAACCAGCGAGCACATTCCCAGGTTCCCTGTCTCCTACTGTGTTTGGAAGGAACCCTGATGACACAATGGCTAAACTGCTGGCCACTAACTGAAAGAATGATTGAAATCCACACCGTGGCTCTCTAGGAGAAAGCTGGCATTCTGCCCCTGTGAAAACACAGAATTGAGACCCTACCGAGCAACTCAGCTCTGTCACACCGGTCACTATGAATCACAAAGGGACTGGATAGATCTAACAAGAAACAACCTGGGTCCCTGCAAGTCTACCTTGATTAGACCCGAGCTCCCTGTTGGCCAACACTGGGCATGCAGCCTGAGTGAGAAAGAGCCCTCTGTTGTCTTAAGTCTGTAAAACAGTGAACTCATTCATTACAGCAATGTCACCCAGCCTTTTGGGCTAATCCACCAACCTATCATGCACTCTTTAGAAAATGCAGGCAAATAAAGTTGGAGAACATGGACTAACAACCAAACTACTGTCACTGAGTTGATTCTGACTCGTGTTGTTGTTGCTAGGTGTCATCAAGTCAGTTCCACCTCAGTGGTCCTGTACACAACACAATGAAACACCAGCTGGCCCGGCACCAGCCTCACAACTGTTGTTATGTTTGAGTTCATTGCCACTGTCACCATGTTAATCTATCTCATTGGGGGTCTTGCTCTTCTTCAATAACCCTCCACTTTATCAAGAATGTCCTTCTCCAGGTATTGGGCATTCTTGATAACGTGTCAAAAGTATGAGAGACAACATCGGACCATCCTGGATTCTAAGGAACAGAGTGACTGTATTTTTTCCAACACAGACCTATTTGATTTTCTGGAAATCCATGGTATTTTAATATTCTTCTCCAACACCATAATTCATTGCTTTATGAATTATGGTGTTGGAGAAGATGCATCAATTCTTCTACATTGTTCAACTTTCACTTGCTTATGAGATAATGGAAAATACCATGGTTTGTGTCAAGGTCACCTTAGTCCTCAAACTGATACCTTTGGTCTTGAATGCTTTCAAAAGGTCTGTGTAACACATTTGCCTCTTGCGGTTCATCATTTGATTTCTTGACTGCAGCTTCCATGAGTGTTGATTGTGGATCCGAACAAAACGAAGTCTTTGGCAGCTTCAGTGTTTTCTCCATTTATCATGATGTTGTTTATTGATACAGTTGTGATGATGTTTGTTTTGTTTACACTGAAGTGCAACCCATACTGAAGGCTATAGTCTTTGATCTTTTTCAGTAAATATTTTATGTCCTCTTCACTTTCAACAAGTAAGATTATGTCATATGTATACTGCAGATGGTTAATGAGTCTTACTCATAGCAAACCAAGACCATACATTTTTATAGGAAAAGACAGCTTTATCTTTCTCCTGTGGCATAATTGAGTGGTTTGAATTTCTGATCTTTCAGTTGGCAGTCTAGTACTTACCCTACAACACCACCAATAGGACCTATGAAAAGGCTGAGAGTCTTGATAATGAATTATCTTATTAATTAAGATACTATTAATTAATTAATAATTATCTTATTAAGCAGCTATACGAAGGTCTGGAGTCCTGGTGTGGTGCTGTGGGTTAATGTGTCAGACTGTAAAGTCTGTTTGAACCACAAGGTTGACAGTTCAAGTTCACCAGTCGCTCCTTGGAAACCCAATACATGGTCATTATGGCTCAATGGAACTTAACAACAACAACAACAAATACTAAGGTCCTGGTGTGGCACTTTTGGATAAGCACTGGACTGCTAATTGCAAGACTGGCAGTTCAAAGCCACCATTCACTCTCAGAAACCCTATACTGGGTTGCTATGAGTTGGAACCAATTCAATGGCACTGAGCAACCAAAACAACACCATGGAATATCATGGATCAATGGAGGACAAAAACAGTGTTTCACAAATTGTTCTGCACATCAGAATCACCTGGGGAGCCTCTAAAATCTGGTGCTCAGGAGAGGACTCCACATAAATTGAGTCAGAATGCCTGAGGTTGGGACACAAGCATCAGAATCTTAGACGATTCTACGTGATCTAGTGCCCAAAGAAAGCTTGGAAAGAATTCATTTAATTACTTTTCTCTTAATTACAAAGTTTCACTTTTCTGATGAACAGAAAATTTTTTACTTCAAAGAAGCCAGAGAGCAAGGACTGGCTATGGCAGAAAGGGAATCTACCAAGTCTAAGATCTGAGAGGAAAATCAAGTTTGCCCTTCAGTGAAGTGTCCCATATACAAGGAAGAGAAAGGGGAGAACTTTCCCCTCTCCCATCCCGTACCATCACCTTCTTACTTCTTTGTTTGGTTCCTTGACATCACTTCAAAGGGTCACTGTTTCAGAAAAGTATGACAACATCTTTCTCAAGCTCTGATATCAGTTCCAACTCATAGCGACACTGTATAGAGTTTCTGAGGAGCAGCTGGTGAGTTTGAACTGCCAGCCTTGTGGTTCACCATCCAGTGCTGACCCTACAGCGTCATGGCTTATCTGAAACCTGTTCACCTTGGGTGACCCTGCTGGTATTTAAAATACCAGTGACATCGCTTCCGGCTTCAGAGAAACATGTACGCCACACCATAATGAAGCAAACTAACAGATGTGTTGTGGAGAGGATCTATTGGGAGAATATAACTTCTTCCTAATAAACAAGAGGTGAATAAGGGTAGGCTATGAAGTCTAACTATCTTAAAACAAAATACAGCAATTTACTCTAATGCTTGTTTTTGATCATCACATTTTTATCTGTTCATTTATAATTATAGTATTTATTACAAAGCATCAAAATTGAAGTATGAGTCATTTAAAGCAAAATTGTTGAAAATCAATTTTTCATTGTGAAAGAGCAACAGAATTTTATATTGTTGGTTGAAATAGCTAAGTTGGTGGACTCGTTTTCTTTGTCGTAGACTACTTGGAAAATCTTTTTGTAGAAAATATAAACATCCTGGTCCATGAATCCACTCAAAATTTTAGCATGTAGTACATCTTTCCAAAAAAGAAGGGGAAAAAGCATGAAATGGCGAAAACAAAAAAAATTTGATGGCTCTGAACTGCACAAAATGGTGGTACCTGCCATCTGTCCCACAGCGCTCTCCACTTCTCAGTCACCATGAACTCAGGCCTCACACTCATAGTTATGGAGCTGACCAGGGAAATTGACAAGTTACAACTCAGGGTCAGAATGCTCAGGGCGGGCTTCTTTTGGTCAAGACAGCCCCTCTTCAGCCATGCTCACAGTCAGGCCGCTGTTTGTCTGGGAAATTTAGGGCTGCTGATAAACCCACCAGGACACACAAGTCCAGTATAAGCCACAGCTGTAGCCTGAAGGCTCTGGACTCTAGCTCCCTGCCTTGTCATTGTTGTTAAGTCCTGTTGAATTGGTTCCAAATCATAGCCGCCCTGTATAGGGTTTCCAAGACTGTAAATCTTTGCCGGAGCAGAAAGCTTCACCTTTTTCCCACAATGTGACTGGTGGGCTCAAACCACTGACCTTGTGGTTCTCAGTTCTGTGTTTATCCTGCAGAGCCACCACACTCCCCTCATCCAATTCAGTACCTGGATGCACCCTACTCTGCAAGCGAGCCTTTTGCCCGCAGTCTGTCAGCTGTCCTTGCTCCGTGGGCTGGGAAGCCCCGTGCTCTGTCTGCTGCTCTGGCTCTTGGTTCCGCTGCTGCTGTTTCTCTGCCCCTTCTCTGGCGTCACAGCTTTACTGCCCCTGTGTCAACGGGGTTCAGTGTGCAAGGATCTTGGGGTCCGAAGGATACGCTCCAATCTTGGCTCTTCTCTGATGGCAGTGAGATGCCTACCTCCTACCGCTGAGGATCAGTTTATACTCAGCAAGATGATGACATTGATCAGTCCCTTTATTGGATTTCCAAATGATTAGAATTGCAATCCTATTAACAATCACTCAAAAGTGAATCATATAATCCATAAGCATCTTCCCCATCTTCTTACCCAGACCTGTCAGGAAACTGTCACTTGGGGGTAGTTTAAGACTGTGGCTTGAAGAGACACGTTACGTTATCTTATTCATTGCACTGCAATCTTGTTCCAATAAGACGACCAACACTACCTTTGCATTCAATCGCTAATGTTGGAGCCACATTTTAAAAGAAGTTACAACATAGATAACTAAGACACATACACACCCAGAGCGCACACATACATGTGTGTGTGTGAGTGCATAAAGTTTACATAGCCCATTCAAATGTGTGAGTTGGCAGAAGACAGCACAGATTACCAGTGTTTGGGGCCCACACGTGCCTCAATCCTGCCCTGCCAGAGGCTTAGGTTTAGGTTATATTTGTCATTGTTGATACAAATATACAAATTTGTTATATTTGTATCAGTGGGTCAGCTTCCACTCATAGAGACCCCGTATATTGTTCCCAAAGGAGCTCTGATAGGTAGTGGTTACAAGTCATGCTGCTAACATCAAGGTCAGCAGTTTGAAACTACCAGCAGTTCTGTAGGAGAAAGATGAAGCGTTCTGCTCACATAAAGATGTACAGCCTCGGAAACCCTATACAGGGTTACTACGAGTCGGAACCGATTCTACAGCACACAACCACCAACCACCATATTGTTTCCAAGGAATGACTGGTGAGTTTGAACTGCTGACCTTGCAGTCCTGGTTATAATTGGTCATTTCCCCACAGTCCAAAGTCTCAGTCAAGGGTTTTAGAAAAGAAAACAGAAGGTTACCAACTGTGTTGTTGTTGTTAAGTACTGTCGAGTCAATTCTGACCCATAGTGAACCTGTACAGGGGTTCCAAGGCTGTAAATCTTGACGGAAGCAGAAAGCCTCATCTTTGTCCCATGGAACCACTGGTAGTTTCGAACTGTTGACCGTGAGATTAGCAGCCCAATTCATACCCACTACGCTACTGGAACTATAGGTAATAGTCTTGGCCATAAAGTCCTGTTCTCCACCGCAGTTTGCCTCTGCCCCCATGTGAAATGACAGGCAAAAAATATAGGCTTGTCCATTTTAGGATCCATTGAATAACTAGATATATTAAGGTCTTCTTGCATAATGTGTCCCCTAGTGCCCCAAGTACTTTGAGACTGTCATCAGAAGGAACCTGTCTCTGGAGAAAGGCATCTAGCTTGGTAGAAGGTCAGTGAAAAAGAGGAAGCCCCCATCTAGATTATCACAGTGGCTGCACCTATGAACTCAAACACAGCAAGGGTTGTGTGGGGTCACAGGGCTGGGCAGGGCTCCATTGTGCTGTGCACATGGTCACTAGGTACCTGAACACACTCAGCGGCACCTGGCAACAACAATGACAAATCTGAGTCGTCCCCGGAGACTCTGAGCCCTTCATAGGCATGTTTGTGATGAGTCTAGAACACAGTCCTCCAGACTCCAGTTTTCGGTCCTCCTGAGTCGAGTCCCACCCCACCCTTGAAGGCTTTTCTGTTGGGCCTTTGAAACTATTCAAGAAATCGTGCACGTAACAGAGCAATCAGATGCTTTCTCCTTAGATTGCTTGGCTAATGGCCACTTCCTGTGGTTGTCAAATGAAGAAAGAAAAACTAGTGTATCCCCGATGACTTATTGTATCACTTCCCGTATCTGACTCTCCAGCCGCCAACATAATTTAGCATCACTCGTAAATTAAGAGCCTCTCGCAGAGTTGCCACGACTGAACCTCCACCCCCTGCTTTGCTGATTATGAAGAAACCTTGCCAGGACTGCCATTATAAATAGTCATTTCCTAAAATTTAACTCTAACAACACTGACGTCTAATCATAGATTCGGTGGATTAATAGAGGCTATAGATCCACCCCCTGGACGTCTGAGCTCAGTTTTAAGATTAAATGACTTCCTTTAGCATTTTCCCTGGTAGCAATGTGCCCAGGAGGACAAAGTTCACCATCATCTTCAGCATGGCCTTCTCCTGTACCCACCAGACCCCACCCCCAGCCTCCAAGCTGGAGACACCACATACGCCAGCCCACACACTTCTTAGTACCTGGCTTGTTCAGTTACTCTGTCCTGCTTTCCTTACTTGGGAGCAGAGTCAAGGTGTGTCCAACCTGTGACTAATTTTGCCCCAACTCACCAGAGCCCACGTGGTGCTGAAGCTGGACAGCAGCAGCAGCCCCTCGTATTCCTAAAGTGGCCAAACCTCAGCCCTCCAATCCAGCCAGCCAGCCAGGCAGCTCAACCACTTGGTCAGTGATGGCCAGGGTCTGAGTCCCTTAGTCCTGCCCAGAGTGCAGAAGTGGGCGTGCTGACTAGCTGTGAACATGAGAGTAATCCTTGGCTGCGTAACATCTGGTTGATCTTAGTAGAGAACCCTTTTGTGGTCTGGTTAATGTCGGAGGGAAAGACAGTGTTGATGCCATACATTGAAGTTTATTGTGTCTTGTTTTGTTGTGTGTGTGAGGGTGGGATTGTGAGTAGGCACTAGACTTCAAGTCAGAGGTCCCAGTTTGCATGCCAGTTATGTGTTATGTGCCCTGGACTACCAGCGTGAGCCATTTGGGAAAATCACAATCTCTCTGGTCCTCAATTTCCCCATCTGTAAAATGTGGATGATATTAAAATGTATACCCACAGAATTTTGATAAGGATCACTGAGTTGGCATATATGAAAATAAGCTGGTAAATGGAAATATGTTAGCAATATATGAGCTATCATTGTTGTTCATAAGAAAAAGAAGAATAGACCAGCCTTGTTCTGATCAAAACTTCACTTCATAAGTAGTGAAGTCTTGATCAGAACAGGGCTGGTCCAGCCTCAGCATCTTTGCATAACTCATGGTTCATTTACAAATTTGTTGTGAAGACTACAATGTTGTTGTTGTTGTTAAGTGCCATTGAGCCGGTTCCGACCTATATCGATGCTGTACAGGGTTTCCAAGGCTTTAAAATCTTTAAGGGAGCAGAAAGCCTCATCTTTCTCCTACGGAGCGGCTGGTAGTTTTGAACTGCTGACCTTAAGGTTTGCAGCCCAATTCATAACCACTATGCTACCAGAGCTCCTTGAGATAATGTAAAATACACACACCATAGGATTCAGCACAAACTAAGAGCTTAATAAATAGAAAATGCTTTTTATTACTATTGCTAGTGGTGGTGATAAAATTATTATTTGAGTAGGACAAATCAGGAGTTCTTGTGTGACACTGTAGGATATGCACGAGACTACTAACTGCAACGTTGGGGATTCAAACCCACCAGTCACATCTCTGAAACCATACCCAGGGCCCCTTTGAATCAGAACTGAATCGACGACATTTAACAGCAACAACTATAAACAGGACAAATCAGTAAGTGTCACTTCTATGTGTTTGCGTCTCCAAAGGAAAAGATGGGAGAAGTGGGCTTTTCACGTCTCTCAAATGACTTGAATTCCAAATAAAGAGCGACTTTTGGTAACTCTGGAATAGTGTGTAACAGATTTTAGAACTGTGGAGAGAGAAAAAAACCAAAACAGGAGAGTCCCTGGCACCGTGCTGCTCACACACAGTCAGTCACTGAAATTACTCTGTAATTTGTTTCAGGATTTCCATGTGGATGTCTTTTTTTAACCATACGTGTGT
Source organism: Chrysochloris asiatica (assembly GCF_000296735.1). Classification (NCBI taxonomy): domain Eukaryota; kingdom Metazoa; phylum Chordata; class Mammalia; order Afrosoricida; family Chrysochloridae; genus Chrysochloris; species Chrysochloris asiatica. The sequence goes on along the minus strand of NW_006408680.1, from coordinate 2,017,757 downwards.
CCTAAATATATAATTATATGACAGAGTATAATAGCTCATTTAGAGTTATTGAGGTCTATTATATAATCCATGGGGCCCTGGGGAGGCGGTGGGAGGCTGGTGGTTATTAACTTGAGTGACTACCTGAAGCGAGCACAGGTAGATGTGAGTGCGGCCTTTGTACCAGTTTTCTTCTTGTGCATCCAATCCTCCAAAGCACAAATGGATCATTTGCCTGCCCCACAATGAAAGTGCTTTCAATTGATGCTATCCACTAGTTCAAAACATCAAAGAAAACTCTATGTAAAAATTCTTCTGGGCAAAATATGGAAGTGTGTAGGTGTGCTCCAAAATGTTTAAAAAGCTGTGCCTTGAACATAGCAGACACTCCATTATTCAAAGAATAAATAAACAACACAATGCTGCCTCTCCCCAGACCACTATGAAATATGTGCGCATGTGTAACTCTTAGACCAAACAAAGGAGCCCTGGGAGTGATGTGGGGTAGTCATTGGCTGCTAACTACAAAGTCAGCAGTTCAAATCCACCAGCCTCTCTGGAGGGAAAATATAAGGCCATTTGTGTTTGCCCTGGTAACGATTTATGGTCTCCTGAAGGAGCTCTGGTAGTGTAGTGGTTACGAATTGGGCTGCTAATCTCATGGTCAGCAGTTCGAAACTACCAGCTGGTCTGCAAGAGAAAGATGAGGCTTTCTGCTCCTATGAAAATTTACAGTCTCGGAAACCCTGTACAGGGTCGCTATGTGTCAGAACCGACTCCAAGGCACATAACAACAACAACAACAAACTCTAGATAGGGTCACTCAGGAATAGAATCAACCCCATGACAACAGGTTTGAGTTTTCTTTTGGCTTTAAACCGACTGGGAAATAGACATGTTCTACCATCCTTAATGGAGTTCTGGTGTGGAGCTGTGGGTTAAAGTGCCAGACTGCCATTTGAACTGCAAGGTCGGTGGTTCAAGCTCAGCAGCGTCTCCTCGGATACTCTATACAGGGTCGCTATGGGTTGGAACTGATTCGATGGCCCTTAACAACTACAACAACCATCCTTAATGGAGTCCTGGTGTGGTGCTGTGGGGTAATGCGCTGGACTGCAAGGTTGGTTTGAACAGCAAGGTTGGTGGTTCAAGCTCACCAGCCGCTCCTTGGAAACCCTAAACAGAGTCACTATGAGTTGGAATGGACTCAACAGCACTTACAACAACAACATCCTTAATAGGATTGGCCACAGCCATAAACTTCTAGTAAAGTTAATCACATTATCAATATATCCCTGTTGACTAACTAATTGATCCAATTCAGCCTTTTTGTCAATGTTCATCCCTCTCGGAGAGTTTCTGTTCCTTCAAGACAAATTAGTCAGGGCATTAGAGGCCATATACTCAAACTCCACCACCTAATTTATTTCTAATCCCAGGGAAAGCCAAGACTGATGAAAACTTTGATATCCTGAACCAATTGACCCCAGGGGCAGGCTCTACTTTAGCTAAGTGCTTCAAGTATCAGAATCTTGGACAAGCGTCCAGAATCCTCACTTAAGCCAATTTTAAGTAAGTTGGTAAATCTGCAATTTTGTGGACTCCTGTTGTGGTGCTGTAGGGTCAGCACTGGATTTCAAACCACAAGGTCAGTGGTTCAAACCCATCAGATGCTCCTCAGAGAGCCTACATAGAGTCACTGAGAGTCGAAACCAACTTGATGGAACTGAACAACAGCAAGGTTTGTAAATAAATGTATTTCATCCACAAATAATTTTACAGACCTAAGGGCAGTCCTGATGGGGCTTCAGCAGAATACACTCACCCACGGGAGCCAGCTGAACCCACAATGCTTTATGTGTCCCATGGCTGTTCTAGAATGTGTGTGTTTGCTATCACTGGGCAAATTCTCTCCATCAGACCTGGTGCTCATCTGCCAAAGATTTACATCTGTCCCAGGGATGCACGCTATTCTCACTAGAATTCACAGGAAACTTCTGGGGTCCGCAGATCTATGTGACCAACTAACCAAGGTCTCGAGGGCCATTCTAGGATAGTTTCGTGTTGGCTTTTGGATTCTGTTATGGTTTGAAATGTGTCTTCTAAAAAGGTTATGTTGAAGCCCTAACCCTGCCCCAGTGGCCCCTGCCCCCCTGCACCTTGGTTAGGAAAATGATGCTTTTCTTTGCAGATGCAATCAAGTAAGGGTATTCTATGAAGTAGTAGTTGTTGTTGTTGTTGTTGGTAGGTGCCCAAGTCAGTTCTGACTCATAGAAACCCTCCATAGGGTTTCTCAGGCTGTAAACAGAAACCTTCACATTTCTCCCATGGAACTACTGGTGGGTTTGAACTGCTAACCTTGTGGTTAGCAGCCTAGTGCATATGGGTACATTCTACTCCTAATCCCCTCTGAGTGGCATCTTATAAAAGAGGACAGACACAGAAACAGAGTCATCCATACTCACACACTCACACACACATACAGGAGAAAGACAGCATGTGAGGGGTTTCCCATTAGCCAAAGAGCACCAAGAAATGTCCAGTGTGCAGAAACTGAAGGAGATGAGCTGGGATCTTTTCCTCAAGTCCACACAGAGAAAACATACAGAGAGTACATTGAGACAATATGGCGAACAGAGAGAGAATACCGTGAGAACAGAGTAGAGAGCGTAAAGAACAAACCCGTGAGAACACAGAGAAAATACACTGAGAATATAGAAGGAACAGACAACACAGGCAGATACACAGAGAGCATGCAGTGAGAATCTAAGAAATTGTGAGATGCAGATAAAAACAGTGGGAACATAGAGAGGACATAGTGAGAATACTGAACACAGAGACAACACAGAAAGAACATAGAGCAAACCCACTGAGAATATAGAGAGAACACAGTGAGAACAGAGAGACAACAGAGAACATAGAGAGGACATAGTGAGAATACAGAACACAGAGACAACACAGAGACAACATAGAGAGAACACAGAGACAGCACAGAAAAAACACAGAGCAAACCCACTGAGAATAGAGAGAGAACACAGAACACAAGGAGAACACAGAAAGAAGACAGAGGGCACAATGAGAGCATAGATAACACTGAGACAACATAGAAAGAACACAGAGAAAACACAGAGGGCTCAGTGAGATCACAGAGAGAACAGAGAGACTATCTATAGCCCTGCTGATGCTCTGATTTGAACTCGTAGCCTCCAGATCTGAGAAAATAAATCCCTATTCCTCAAAGGCAGTCACTTTGCAGTATTTTACTATGGCAACCCGAAAATGGACTCCCAGTGATTGCTACAAAAATTAAGGCTGGGGTCCATGAAATGCAAACTCTGCATGGGGTATACCCCCAGGGGCTCCAGCGCTCTGCCTTCAGCAGGCTCCTGAGAGGGGATAGAGATCTAAGTCCAGTGGAGGACCCAGGAACAACAAGGCTTTGAGGCTATAGTGTGGAGGCCATGAGTATGGGTCAGACTAATGCTTGACACTGTCACAGAGGAAACATTTCTCCAGTACAAGAAAGAGGGGTCTGCCCCAAATCTGTAGTTGGGGTTTCAGATCATGACTGGGTTAGGGATGGATTCCTATGACAGGTCAGCAAATGGAGCAAGTTAGAGGAATAAGGAGGGAATGAAAGGAAAACATCCTATAAACAAGATCTTTAAAAAATCTCTTCACAGTTGCCTAAAAGACCCCAATGCTGATGTGAATCCAGTTGGCACTCAGCTGTCCTCCATGAGGACACGCTGACAGCACCCATCATTCATTTCTCCAACCACTTGCTGCTTCAGTCTTGCTCTCAGCATCCTTCACTTCTCTTCAGAGTAAGCCCTCAACTCCAGCTGGACGGCCTGTTCCCCTGACAGATGGACCGAACCCTCGTGTCCACAAATCAACAGGTTTGCACAATAAGCTGCTGTCAACTCTTGTGACTCATCCTCAGAATTCATCCAGCCCCTCACCCAACTTGACAGACTGCCAGGGGTGGGGGATGCCAGTCCCGGGACCCTACAACTCCACCCCACCTCACAATAAGAAGAATGTTTGTCTTCTGTCTTTCTTGACTCCACGCCTGTGTTTTAGTAGTTTTCCTACCAAGAACACCCTCTCCTGTTCTTCCCACCTAACAAAATCTTACCCATCTCCCAAGTCCCAGCTAAGCTCCCACTTCCTTCTTGAAAGCGGCTCTGCTCAGCCAGACCCAACTAGATGGGACTGCACAATCCCATGACTCCCTATAAAGCCTATTGATCAAGGAAGGGAGCCATCAATTCAACTCAGAGCATTGGAGCATCAAGTCAGGGACTCTTTTAAGAGCTTATATGTACAACTAGTTTGATCTTCTTTGTCAGGCCTGTTGTCAACTTCCATCCATAATTGAAGAAATCAAGGCACAAAGAGCCCAATTAATAGACCCTGGTCACATGGACAAATAGCTGGGCAAGTTGGTCCAGAGTTGGCGATCACCAGCACAGCCTGTGGCTTTGTTGTTTTGTGTGCCCTTGTCATCCTCCATCTGGTGCAGATGGACAGCACCAGAACCCATCCTTCTCAGAAGGAAGCTGACACATTCAAGGAGGCCTCAGAGCTGGACACACATTCCCCTCCTGGGAACATCCCAGGGACCCAGACAAAGCATTTCTGTTTTGCTTTCAGTCCAGAGACACCAATATTTCACTTTGGGATCCTCAAATATACCTCTCTAGCTCATATGTAAACAGTGAGCTGACCCAGTACATTTGACTTCCTTTCATTTAATTGCCAAGAGAGAGCATCTTGTATGTGGTCAGCTGGGCAGCATTTCTCTGACTCTTGTCCCACAGATCTCCTTCCCAGAAGACAGGTTTTTCAAGAGGCAGTGGACAGAACTTCTCTGATTGGGAGACGTGATCATTTCTGCACATGAATAAACATTTGGCCCAATTCATTACAGAGCCCATAGGTTAGAACCCAAGCCAGAGTGAGCAAACGAAAGAGCTATGTTCCGGGATCTCCAGAGGACACTACACTGGCAGCTGTGTGATTTATGCTGAGACGGTTCTTTGAGCAGAAGGAAGCCAGCCGAGGCTGCAGTCATCTGTGCGGGATGAAAGAGAACACCGTGCATTGTGTAGATTGTAAATGCGGGAGACACAAGCTGAGGACAGAAAGGATACACCATCAGCAAGGCCACACCAAGAATACACATCTTCCTTCTTAGCAGGTGGGCTTAGAGATTTTGGGGTCTGCAGTTGTTTCTACAAATCCCTATTCTGTAGCGGCTTCCATTTACCAAATTTAATTTGATCCCATCAGAAAAGTAGCAGGAAATCCAATTTTGTGCCCAAATTCACCCTGCCCTCATGGTTGACGTCTACGTTGACCTCTACTTGACATTTGCTTCCTAATTTAATTTACCTTCTCCTATTCGCCTTTCCCTCTCTGGTTTACCTGGATCCCAATTGGATTTAGCAGCTGAATTTTCATTACTAAAGTCAGAGGTCTGAGCAAGGTATATGAGCTTTGAATTTCTGCCAGCAGGGCTGGATCTGTTCAACTTCATTCACCATAAAATCCTGAGTCAGCCTGGTCTGGTTGACCTGGTGCAGTTACACGGATCTCAGCAACTGGGGGAAAGATTCATAGATATGGAAAGGAACGGATTTTCCTGCTAAGCTCCCCTCACCCTCAAGGACAAAGCAGCATTGCATTCTGCTTCCCTTTGTCTGTGTCCACTTAGAAATAAACAGCTGACAAGGGCAAAACCATGAGGCTGGCCCTCGAGTCTGTGCAATTCCCAGCTTCCGCATGGGATGACTTGTTCCTTGTGTCAGACCTTTGTAACTCAGAGGAAGCACTAGTGTTTGGTGGCTTAAGGAGGACCTGTCATTGTCAGTATTTGCTGTCCAGTGACCTTATGGACATCAGAACAAAATGTGTCCTGCTCTTGAGGCCTCTTCATGGCTGCTTAGTATGTTCAAGTGCATGGCTGGGGCCACTGTACATCTGAGCCCCTTCAGACCTGGCAGACTCTATATTCTATTAGGATCCAGAGATTTTCACTGGCTAAATTTTGGACGTAGATTGCCAAGTTTTTCTTGTATTTTGTCTTAGTCTGAAGCGCCGCTGAAACCTATCCACCATGGGTGTTTTAAATGCCAGTGGCATAAATTCCTCCATCGTTACAACACACGAGCCACCGCAGTATGGCAACGTGACAGGCAGGTGGCAAGTTGTTGTTGTTGTGTGCTGTTGAGTCGGTTCCAACTCATAGGGACCCTGGATAGTATGGTTTCTGAGGAGCAACTGGTGGGTTTGAAAAGCCAACCATGCAGTTAAGTGCCTCACTTACAGCACGCCACCAGGATAAATGGCGTAGGGAGAGTTAAACAGCCATAATCTGCAACAACCAATGTCAATATCCCTCCAGTAAACACTGAACAAATGGAAGCACTCTGCTTACATGCAGCATGGAGGTTCTGGCTGGTACGACATCACCATGCTCAGCTGCCCACATTGCGCGTCCTCTACAACCAGGCATAGAAACAGGATGATGTCATTGCGGTCAAGCCAAGTATGCATTGCCTCCAGTTGATTCCAACTCAAGGCGACCCTACGTGTACAGAGCAGGACTAGTCCCTAGTGGGTGACCTTTCAGGAGTAGGTCACCAGGCCTACCTAACGAGGCACCTCTGAGTGGATTTTCGTCTAGGACAAAAAGGCCTCAAATTCAACTATATTGTATAGAGGAAACTTTATTAAATCTTAGGCAGAAGAAAAGACAAGACAACAATCATCCAGATGAGGAAGACCACCAACATGAGGCCATAAAGGTGTCCAAAGTGTTCATGGCCACACGGCTAATTACCATTGTTAGGTGCCATCAAGTGGGTTCCAACTCTAAGCAATCCTATGCACAACACAAGGAAATACTGCCCGGTCCTGAGTCAAGCTCATACTTGTTATATTGCTGCCACTGTGCCAATCCATATCACTAGGGGGTCTTCCTTCCTCTTTTCTGCTGACCCTCCACTTTACCAAGCATGGTGTCCTTCTCCAGGACTGGTCCCTCCTGATGACACGTCCAATGAATGAGAGACAAAGTTTCATCATCTTCTCTTCTCAGAAGCATTCTGGTTGTACTTTGTGCAAGATAGATTGGTTTGTTGCCTAATTAGAGATGATAGAAAACCAAGGAAATTGGCACAAAATCATGATTGGCAGTAGATCAGTTTGTCATTGTCAAAGGCAGGACTACAGGAGTGAGGGGGAAGGACTATGACTGGGAAAGGACACAATTGCAGGTTAGAAAAACTTACAAGACTGGTCTGGGATCCTTGGACCACCTGGCTCCTTGATGGTTGAGGTGTGACTTGTGACTGTGTGGCCCTGGCACCCCAACTATGTAAATCATTAAGATCAAGGCCAGACAATTTCCTTGAGGGCAAAGATTGACCCTCCCTGGGCTGTTGTCTACTTTCAAACACACTCGGCCAGAAAGCAAAGTTTTTCACTTTGCCGGTTAATGGTCAGAATGAACTCAAATGGAGGGTGAAATTATGCCAACATTCAAAACAGAGTTAGAGCTCCCACCGCAAACTGCAGAAATCTATGAAGCAGTGCTTCAGAATTTAAACTCTAGCATAGTTCAAACTGGAGCCCTGGTGTGGCGCTGCAAGATAAGCAGCTGGACTGTTTGAGAAGAGAATAAAGTCATTTTCAAAATGACTTTCAAAAGAGAATACAGTCATTTTCAAACAAGTAGTTTCTCAGAAAATGTACCACTTGTACTTTGCTTAAGAAGTGATGGTCTCACACCAGCAATAACAGCAAAGATCAAAAAAGTAGACGACAATAAATGCTGGTGAGGATGCAGAGAGACTGGGACGCTCCTGCATTGCTGATGGAATTGCAAAATGGTCCAATCTCCCTGGAAAGCAACATGGCGCAGCCTCAGAAGGTTGGAAATAGAAATACCTTATGATCCAGAAATTCCTCTACTTGGTATTTACCCACAAGAAATGAGAGTCATAACACAAGTAGATACATGTACACCAATGTTCACAGCAGCACTATTTACAATAGCAAAAAGATGGAGACAGCCTAAGTGCCCATCAATTGAAGAATGGATAAACAAACTGTGGTACATACACACAATGGAATATTATGCTGCCTTGAAGAACAAGGAAGCTGTGAGCCACCACATAACGTGGATGAACCTTGAGGACATTATGTTGAGTGAAATTAGCCAGTCACAAATGGAGAAATACTGCATAGGACCACTATTGAAAAAGACCTAGAAAAAGAACCCATACTAAAAGCAGGGGGTTGGAGGGGATTCTTTGCTGGTTACCAGTACGTGTGGATTGGGTGAGGAGAGGGAAGCAATGATTCAGCACAGGGTAGGGAATAGATACAGGATAGTTTGGGTGCTGGGACGGAGGAAATACACAAGAAGGGGGAGGGGAATGGAAGAACAAGGAGGTTGGGAGAACAGTTAGCCAGGTTTGCATGGGCTAAGTGGAACAGAGGTAAATAATGATGTATGCACAACCTGGAGCAACAGGGCGCTAGGATACAGGGATTGAGGCATGGTTGGAATGGGCAAAAGGGGGCGAAAATGTTAAGATGCTTAGATGCCTTTTGACTCTTGGTTTCCCTTGCATACCATTATAAAATAGATACTCGATGGGGGAGAAAGGAATAGCCAGAAATATCACCATAGAAAGCTTGCAAGTCCATCTTCTGCCTATAACTGATTGGAATACCTAAAATGGGGCTACAACTTGCCCAGTGAAAGAGGCTTCCTATGGAGACTCTGCAATACATAAGACTGTAGGTGGAAGCCTGGACCCCATCCAGAATCTTCTGAGGTGGGAAATTTCCACTTGAAAGGACACACAGACCAATCTGGAGTGGCTAGAAGAACAGACCTACAGGAAAAATACAAAACAATAACAGCTGTCTAACTGACTACTGCAAGAACAATCAAGTTGCTCGCCCAGGAGACACCAAGTCGTGTAGTCGGGTCCCCTCAGGGCAAACCCCCTTCCAAGACTAAGACACAATGGGAATACATGAGCAGACATGCACTCTGACGGGTGACCATGTTGGTCACCAATAAGGGAAAGTGAGGGAAAAACAACAAAGAAGCTGCAAGCTAAGTCCTACCACGTTCAATAAACTCCTGTGAACCCAGGTGGAGACCTGGGTGGCCAGCACTATGGCAAGACCTGTGGACTCCTGGGCCCAGAGTCAGGGACAAAGCCACAGAGAACCAAAATGGAGAGTGAAGTGTCCAGCTGATAAGAAGTGAGGGCATATGCACAAGAACACCCACACTTTCAGATAATACCCACTTTACCTGGCTTCAATGGCTGGATGATCAGACCTCAACTAGAAGAAGAAAGAAAAAAGAGTACTCTAATATAATTTGATGAACTTGACCTACACCTATGGATGCAGTAGTTCAAAAGAGGGACCATATCTTTACAGTGAGGATCATTCCTATCCCCTCCATACACAGAGTAGACAGGGATGGGCAACTTGGACATTGTCTACCCAAAATGGGGGAGGGGGGCCTACAAAAGCAAGAAGTGACTGGCTTACAAGCTTTCAAGAGGGAGCCTAGATCTAGAAGGTGCGGAGAAAGATAGAATCTCCACTGAGTAGTATCCAATCTGTCTAGACGGGGCTGATGAAATGAAATGTGGATGGGTCTCTTGTGATACAATAGTGAATGCTTGTTATCAGGACTGCTTGTGAGGGCTGGAAATGTAAAAGTAGACATTTTGTAGCAAAAGGAGTGGAGTGATTAACTTTGCAGTCTAGGAGCGGATGTCCCTGGGACCATCAAGGATGAGGAGCAGAGAGCGGGACCCTACCCTACCAGAGAAGCAGTGATGCCTGAGATGGAGGCAGAGACAATGACGTGGAGAGATGGAGTGGCTGGGGACTTTAGACACAGAGAGGGAGAGGGACTGTGTGCTGACGACCGGGGGACAGGCTTGTAGGGTATACCCTTTGGTTGGTTGATGATGCATGGAGAGGATTGTAACCATGGCAATGAAACGATATACGATAGGATGCATGTAAAGCTAATGTTTTCCCATGTAAACTATCACATAATTCACAGTAAAATATTAAAAAAGAAAGAAGTAATGGGAGGATACTCCACATAAAAGAAGAATTTAACAGAAATAGAGGAAGACTTTAAAATAGATTCTGGTAGATCAAGGATGCAGAGTTAAGAAAGAAGTAAACATAATCCACAGAAAGTAAAGAAGACCCACTCACATGACAGGTGTGTGGCTATGCTAAAGTAGGTTGGTATGGATTGAAGAACTTCTGAAGGCTCCAGAACAAATTTGCCCAAAATTAAATTGATAAACTATGTAATGTGTTTGAGGATATTGTGAGATTTCTACAACTGAAGGAGAGTTTTACCTTGACTGGTAGAAAATGTATAGAAAATTAAGCAAATGAAAACCAAGAACTTGGAAATTTGCTGAAATATAGTAAACTTGGGTTGGAGGAATGTGAAAAAGTAAATGAATTCTCACCCTCCATAGTAGACAGCCAATAACGTCTTAAACAGGAATAAAATAAGAACTCTTAGAATACACAATTCTTTATTTAGAGAACCAAAGGTAAATATCAAATGAATCAACTAAAAAGTATTGAGAGAAGCTGTCTCTGGGGAAAGAAAAATGAGGAAGAAGTAGTATTCTTGGACTCCTTAAATTATGTGCATGCATGATTCTGGTTTTAAAAAATAGAACAGAAAGAGGGAAAAAGAAAAATCAGTAATGAAGAGAGGTATGGAGTTTGAAGAGGAGGCACACCAGGTTGACCTAGCAATATAAATCTTCCCACCATTCCTACAATACTTTCAAAAGACTCCAAACTCAAAGAGTTGAATGGGGGAAAGTTGGATGTGCTGAAGAATGATATTGGCATCCAAATAAATTAGCCTGGGCCAATCCAGGATGCCAATATAAGAGGTCTATACAAGGATGTAATAACACAAAAGCCTGGGGTGATTTCAACATATCATGATGCCTTCTATGTTTATGTTTGGATCCAACACGTGATCTTCATAGCTAATTACTCTTGCCTCAAAGGCATTCAGGCACATGAAAGAGTGGTGCAGGCATAGAAACAGATTCAAATATTTATTACAAAGAAGTATTGCAGTTTCAAATGCAGAGTATAGTGAGGATCTGAATTAGAAAGAGTCCATCTTGGCCCCAATTTCATTCTTTTCGGAGTTCCTGTAGGGAAGCAAGAAAGAAACATTTTTTTCAGAATTTGAAAGTATGTAACTGGGTGTTATGTTGTTGTTGTTGTTGTTGTGTGCTTTAGAGTCGGTTCCGACCCATATTGACCCTGCACAGGGTTTCCGAGGCTGTAAATCTTTATGGGAGCAGAAAGCCTCATCTTTCTTCCACGGAACAGCTGGTAGTTTCGAACTGCTGACCTTGCGGTTCACAGCCCGATTCATAACCACTACACTACCAGAGCTCCTAATTGGGTAGTATAGCAGGATATTTATTTAAAATTAAAATGAAGTGTTCACAAATGGGATTGAGGAAAGACCAATTCCACTCAAAGGCAAATGCCTAAAATTTGAATTACATTCAAAGATAAATTAAGAGGAATTCCATTATTTATAGTAGCATCTTTTTTGACACTGTCATTCTAATAGTCCTATCTTCTGCTACGGCAGAGCACCTGCTGCAACATACAAAAGTAAGTACAGAGGAGATATTTGGAATAAGTAAGAAAAAGAATTCAAGGAGATTTTTTTAATATACAAGTATGTCCTATTTTATTTCTCTCTTCATTAGTTGGTGGACACCTGGCTTGTTTCACTTTTTGACTGTCATGAATAATACTGCTGTGAGTATTTGTGTACAAGTTTCTGTGGATGTATTTTCATTTCTTTAGGAGTGAAGTTGCCTGGGCATGTGTTTTCCAAAGC
>NW_006408680.1:2003676-2004710 GCF_000296735.1 Chrysochloris asiatica | reverse complement strand
ATTTTTTTTTTAAGCGGTATGAATTTGTATAGATAGCAGTAATATTTTAGATTATGAGTCCTCTTTAACATATTCAGTATTTCAGCAATAGCATGTAGTTGAGAGTAGTAATTCATCACATGGAAGGCAATCTGTCAGGGTTGACCATACCAGCAGGGGCAGTGATGAGGACCACCTAACTTATTGGAGCCCATGGGCTGTCAATCGTGTATTCCCCATACTGTTGTATGATAGCGGAAAACTGCTATCATACATTATAGTAGAAAACTGCTCTTCCACATCTGTGTTCACTGTCTCACAATGATGGTGGTGTTAAGTTAGTTCCAACTCATAGTGACCCTATAAACACAGAACACTGTCCAATTCGGCACCATGCTCACAATTCTTGTTATGTTTGAACCCAATACTTCTATAAGTGTCAATTCATCTCATTGAGGTGGAGTGGGGTCCTTCTTCTTTTTCACTGACCCTCCATATTACCAAGCATAATGTCCATCTCCAGGGACTGGCCCCTCCTGATAATATGTTCAAAGTATGAGAGATGAATTCTCGCCATCCTGGCTTCTCAAGAACATTCTGGCTTTACTTCTTCCAAGACAGATTTGTTTGTTCTTGTAGTAGTCCATGGTACTTTGAAAATTCTTCTCCAACACCATAACTCAAATGCATCAGTCCTTCTACAATCTTCCTTTTTCACTAACTATCACAGGCATATGAGGCAGTTGAAAACACCATGTGTTGGGTAGGCACACCTTAGTCCTCAATGATGTAGGCACTTACAAAGTCTGTTATTACTTAGTGGTAAAAATGCGATCACAGAAAATTATTGAATCAGCCTTGAATTCAGGTTTACACACGCGTGTGTCAAAAATTATCCTCACTCTGTCTGTAGAACTTATTTTAATCAGCTTTTAGAAAAGATTAATAAATCATTTTGACATAATCTCCTTGGTTTTTCAATATACTTTGTCCATCTGTCAACAAGCTTTTATATTCCCTTATTTAAAAATGTTTTAGGTTAAGCTTATAGCCAC
>NW_006408680.1:2000687-2001201 GCF_000296735.1 Chrysochloris asiatica | reverse complement strand
CATAACAACCCCTGAATAAAGATTTTTTTAATTAAATTTGTATTCCTAGTAAGAAAATTTATGATTGTGAGGATGGTGCAGAAGAGAGCAATGTTTTGGTGTGTTCTTAAAGGGGCTGCCATGAGCCAGGGTCAACTCAAGGTCAATTAACAACCATGAGCCAGAATCTGTTCAAGGTCAAAAACCATGGGCCAGAGTCAACTCAAGGCCAACAAACAAAAGTAACAATACATTTCAAGGAAAATATCAAGAGTAGATTTTCACTGTTATAAATATTCTTGTGGAATATAAGAGGACTTCAAAAAGTTCATGGAAACATTGTGTTATCTTTTGATTCCATTTTCCACAAATTTTTTTAGTCTTCTTATATAGTAATGGGTTTATATTATATTATATTATTGTTGTTGTTATTAAGTGCTGTGCAGTCGGTTCCGACTCATAGCGACCCTGTACAGGGTTTCCGAGGCTGTAAATCTTTATGGGAGTAGAAAGCCTCATCTTTCTCCCACGGAGC
>NW_006408680.1:1989565-1999352 GCF_000296735.1 Chrysochloris asiatica | reverse complement strand
TGGCACCTAACAATAACAACAGTCCCTGTAAAGCTTATGAACAGCAGTGAAACATCATCTGATATATGGCAGAAGAAAAGCCCATCAAGTTGGAAGACACTCAACACACAACTAAGGTAAAGCTGTTTCCTTAAAGTAGAGTTGACCTTAATGACGTAGCATGAACAAAGCTTTCAGAACCTGCATTTGCTGATGGGACCCAATCAAAAAGAGCAGAAATACATCAACAATGGGCTCAAACAGAAACCATTATGAGGAGGCCCCAGGGCCAGGCAGCTTTTCATTTTGTTGTGTATGGGGTTGCGGTGATCAAAACTGACCCGACGACACCTAACAACAATATGAAATTGCTAAATATTTCAATTCCTATTTATAAGTAATATTCATCCTAGATCTGTTATGCTGCTATTGTCGATATTCCATCTTTGGTAGATTTTAGTATCAAGGTTATACTCCATAAAATGAATTGGACATTTTTCATCTCATTGTATGCTCTAAAATACTATTATAGAATAGGAACTGCCTAGTCTTTGAGCTTATGGTCATATTACAGAATCAGTCTATAAAACTGTGTAAGGGTTTTGGGAGACAAAATACTTTTGCTGTTTTAGTTATGTTTCCATTATTCCTTGGTGATATTTGTTTGTTTTGTTGTTTTTTTATGGTTGGAATGTGGGTTTGGGAATGAGTTCGTATGTGAGAATGTCACAGTCATCAGGGGTGTCTGAAAGATATCATGGAGGGCAACCCTCCCCAGGATCAGAGGGTTACACTCTGCACCTCATCATCCAGTTTGTATGAAATAAAACATGGCCAGAGATTAGAATATAAATGGACTCCGGGGCAGTTGTGAATGCTCTAACGAGTTCATCAAGTACTCAGAAGGGAAAACAATCGTGTTATGGATTGAACTGTGTCTCCTGTCTAAGAAGTTCTGGTGATGCTGTAGGAGAAGCACTGCACTGCTAACCACAAAGTTGGCAGTTCAAACCCATCAACTGTTCCACTGGAGAAAGAGGAGGCTTTCTGCTTCCGTAGAGATTTACAGCCTCGGAAGCCCTTTACAGGTTTGCTATGAGTCAGAATCAACTCATTGGTGGTGGGTTAGGTGGGTCTTAGATCTGTGTTGTTGTTGTTGTTAAGTGCTGTCAGGTCGACTCCGACCCATAGAAACCCTATATAGGGTTTCCAAGGAGCAGTTGGTGAGCTTGAACCACTGACCTTACAATTCCAACGACATTGCAGTCTGACTCATTAGCCCACAGCACCACCCCAGGACTGCTATTATAGAAAGATCAACAGAAATTTATTGTCTTGTAGTTTAGAGTCTAGTCCAAATTCACAGTGGCAGCTCTAGAGGAATGCATTCCCTCTCTCTGTCAGTTCTGGGGTAAGGTCTTTGTCTCCCTTTAGCATCTGTAGGCCCATGCGTCTTGGCATCAATTTTCTCCTGGGTCTAGGAGCTTCTCAGTGAAGAGACCCCAGCTCCAAAGGACACCCTCCACTCCCAGCTCTTCTTTCTTGATGGTTGTAGGTCCCTCTGACCTCTGCTCACGTTTCTCTCCTTCCCCCGCTCGTAGGTCAAAGGCATTGCGTCCCACTCTCAATCCTTTCACTGGTTTATCACATCGTCAGGGATCCTCACAGAACTGCTCCATGGCATCATTACATGATAAATCATTAGCTTCCAAAACACTGAGAAACGTGGCTCAGTCACGTTGACACATATTTTGAGGGGATACAATTCAATCCCAAAGTATGTATTGAAAACAGAACTCCTGTACCTGCAAATGTTGTTTTTCCTTTGATGGCACTGCCAATTAAATCAAATCAGGGTTGGGCGGATCCTAGTCTTCCTCCCTTCTAAGTATGTTTTCTAAAAGCATACAGACCTGGAAACACACACACCATGTGATGGTGGAGGCAGATGTGTCTGTAAGTAGCAAAAGAACACCGATGACTGCCAGCAGCCACCAGATGCTACAAGAGAAGATGTCCCCACACCTGAGACCCTGCTTGGGCTTCTATTTCCCTGAACTGTGTGACACAACACATTCCTGTTCTTTAAAGCCTCTGACTTTATGGTATTTTGTTATGAAAACCCTAGGAAATTAAGGCAGATTAAAACACAGGAACAAGAGATCTTGGACAGAAGCATTGGATGGAGCTTTGGGTGTAAGCATGTGTTTATAGCATGCCAGTGCCCACCAGAAAGTATCCGCATTGAAGGGGCACTACACCACCAAACAGATACCATCATCAGGCCCAATGACATCAGTCAAACTCTGTCACTGACTACTCCACCGACACAATGAGTCCATGGACATATTGGTCCCAATGGTGCAGATGAGACCACACTTGAACCCAACTGATAGATGCCCTGAGGCTGCTCTAGTTACTATAGCCACTGATTCCCAGTCAAGGAGCAACAGAGACTAATGCTGAGCTCCCCAAATGACACCCTTCTTCAAGGACACCAACTGTCTACTTGAGGCAAGTTAACCACATTAAACCCTTCCGTGCATTTGAATACAAAAAATACCATGGACGGCCAGAAGAACAAACAAACCTGTGTTGGAGAAAGTACAGCCAGAGTGCTCCTTAGGATCCAGGATGGCAAGAATTCATCTCTCAGGAATTTGGACATATTATCAGGAGGGACCAGTCTCTGAAGAAGCATAAAAGAGGAAGCCCCCCAGTGTGGTGGATTGGCTCAGTGGCAGCAGCAATGGGCTCACGTGTAACAAGAGTAACAGAGATGGGGCAGGACTAGGACGTGTTTTGTTCTGTGGTACAGAGGGCCGCTATGAGTCAGAGCCACCTGGATGGCACCTAACAATATCAAGAAATTTATTTAACTTATGGCATTGTGGAAAAATATTGAAAGTGCCACAGACTGCCAAAAGAATAAATAATTCTGTCTTGGAAAAATTGCAGCCAGAATGCTCCTTGGCAGTGAGGAAGAAGAGACTTCATCTCATATACTTCAGACATGTTCTCAGGAGAGACCAGTCCGTGGAAAAAGCCATCATGCTTAGTAAAATAGAGGAGTCAGTGAAAAAGAGGAAGATGCCCAGTGAGATGGATTGACACAGTGGCAGCAACATAAAAACAATAGTGAAGACAGCACAAGACCAGACAAGTGTTCCTTTCTGTTGTGCATTGAGTCACTATGAGTTGGGACCAAATCAATGGCATCTAACAACAGCTTAACATTCTGTATGTATCAACGATTATGCTGCACAGAATATCCGTGTACACATAGTTTCTTCTCGTACCAGGTCCCAGGCAACACCACTGTTTGAGGACTTACAAAATGTTTATTCCACTGGCCAGAATCCCATATAACATTACATCAGAACAGCCACCGCACTTTTCAGCCAAGAAGGAAGTAACATTTGATACACTAGGTGGTCCACATGTTGCTGACGAGATGGAGCATTGAAACAACCTGGTGAAAGGTCAGCTCAGAGGTAAAACTCTTCAAGTATAAACTGCTATCTATCCTCCAGCACACAATATATGCATTCAATCAGAGATCTGGGTCCCCATAGGGAATACATGGTCAAGGGACAGACAGAGAAGTAATCCCATTAGCTGGAAGGAAATCTTGGGCAAGGCTGAGAGAAAGGTCTGAGAACAAATGAAGCTATCGTAATCATAGGTACAAAAAGAAGAGCAGTTGCGGTACCAGAGGGAAAGGTATAAAGAACTGTGTGCCTAAACCAGACATGCTCTCATAACCTTCAAAGGCATGCTGACAACTAAGGGTGGCGCTTGTTTATAAAAGAGAGGAGAGAACACCAGGGCCTTAAATCCTAAACATGTCCATTTCATTTCACCTCTGAACAGATTTCACTTTACCTCTGAAACAATTTTCTACCTTATTATCTATTTTTTTGCTGGCGGTGGAGGAAATGAAGATATGAATAATTTAAAGAGATTTTATTTTTCTTTTGCCAAAATCTAGAGCAATGTTGAAAATAAATAAGCTCCTTGCATCTGAAGCCAAACTGATGGACACCCAAAAGAAAGCACAGCTCTTCAGATGCAAGTCGAGCTACTCTGATATCTCACTTAAACCCAGTATCATGGGCTGAGTGCACGGCGTGGTGGAAAAGAAGGCACAGTTCTTTTTCTTGGGGCAGGCAGGAGCTGCATCCAGAGTAATAGCACTTTAGAAAAGATAAACAACAAGGTGGTCTTCATATTGAGCAAGGACCACGGACGGCAGGTACTTTAGAGTGGCTGAACCTTCTCAGGGCCCCACTTCTGGGACCAGTGATATTGATGATCCTGAAAGGGCTCTCAACAGCCTGGCTTTCCTTGGGGACATGTTCTCCCAGCTCTCTAACCTGAGTCCCCAATAAGTCAAGAGCTCATAGTCTCCCATTGACTTCATCAGGACGTCCTGTGGTTCTCAACCCTGCTGGGCAGTGAGTTTGCTTAGGGAGCTTTAAAAATATGTAAATAAGAATACCAAGTAAATCAGAATCCACAAGTATGTGTGCTATAACAAATATTCCCTGGGTGATTATAACCATAAAGCAGGATTGAAATCCCCCAGACGCACCTCTCTCTACCCAATTGCTCTGCCCTCAGGAGAAATAGGTGAACATGGGAAGGAGCAAGCTGCTGATCTTGAGCTTGAGCTAAAAATGTCTTAACTCTCCCTTCTGCTCTCTTTTTTACACTAGTGAACCCAGATCCCTTAACCCAGCCCTCTCACACTTTAGCACGAAGCATAATTATCTGGAGAACTTGTGGAAACACAGATTGTTAGGTCCCTGCAAGAAATTTCTGATTCAGTGGATAGAGGATGAAGCCTTCAAATTTGAATTTCTACCAAGTTCCTGGGTAAGGATGATGCCCAGGGATGTCCAGGTACTTCACTTTAAGACGAACTATCTTACTCTTTCTTTATATGATTTCTAAGTTTCTAAATTTAAGCCACCTTTGGGACCTTCTTCTGACCTGCACCATGGATCCTCAGTGAAAAGTCCTTATTTGCAGAGCATATTTTCCACAGGCGAGCCAGCTCAGAGCATTAAACAAGGATTACTGCACGGTTGTGCTGTGTCAGCCCACTGTGCAGATTTCTTAGAGTCTCGCCTACTTTCCTTTGGTTCTATGTTGATGATTCATGCTCAGCTTTCATCCAGCATGACCCCAAGATCCTTTCCACATAACGCCCTTCTCCATCTTGTGTATAAATCCCAAGAACGGCACCTCACAAACACCTCCTAAATGTTTTCCTGCATTGAGATGATTTTTATATGTATTTTTTCCTTCTAAAGCATGTATTTTATTCATAACCATGATGAAAAATATGAGACACCTACTATTTCCAAACAAGGTAGAATAATAAATGACTAGTGATCTCTTGAATTGGCGGGAATTGAAATAAATTGCTTGGCATCCATTCGGTGACTCCCCATACACCAATGTTTCCCTCTGATTTTCTTTTTCTGCCTAGGAAGAGGCTTCATTTTTGCAAAATCAAACCTCTAACTATATTCCAAGTGGCACGAACGATTCTTCCAGCTTCAGTAATTCAGTAGCAAAGCAGTGCAGGCTCCTCTCTGAATTCCACATTACTGCTTCTCAGTGATCTGTTTCTCAAACGGTCTTCTGGGCGGCAGGTTCTTAACTGCTTTGTAAGGTATTTCCCTCTATGAGACCGCCAAAGCCAGTCCTTCTAGGGGAGGAATTGCTACCCCAACCCCTACCTCTCTAGGGCATTTCCACTGGGGGATGGTCTGCTCTTTGTACAGCAGTGGTTCTCACTGGGATAATGACCCCCTCGTGAGCTGACCCTGATAGAAAACCTGAGAATGTGCTTCTTGTAAGTCTTCATGTAAACAGTGTCCATCAGGAATGTCACTGAAGGCTCCTTGCTCTTTGACCTCATAGAAACTAGAGAAGATACATCACCAATAGAATGGGTGAGGCCAGGATCTAAGCAGGTTTCTCAACTTCCCAAAAGTCCATTCTCTCCAATGGTTCAAAGAACCTAGACAGTTGACCAAGCCCTGAAGCCAAAAAGACAGAGCCAAAGACTGCTAAATAATTGGGAATTTCCTCCCTCTTTTCTCTTATGTGAATCTAAATATTTCCTCATGTTAGCTGTTACTAACAGATGTGGCACTGTGGGTTAATGCACCAGACTGCAAAGCCATTTGAACTGCAAATTCGGCAGTTCAAGATCACCAGCTGCTCCTCGGAAACCCTATACAGCGTCGCTATGGGTCGGAACTGACTCGACAGCACTTAACAACAACAAGAGATGTCCAGGATTTCTACTGCGCTGCTGTAGGATAAGTGCAGAACCACAAGGTCAGTTTGAACTACAAAGTCAGGGGTTCAAACTCACCAGTCACTCCTCTGGAACCCTTTACTGGGTTACTATGAGTCAGAACCAATTCAATGGCACTTACCAACAACAAGAGATGTCAAACCGTCTGTTCACAATATAATATGGTGGGTGTGATTCGCAGTCCCAGATGCTGAATATATTGTTGTTGTTGTTGTTGTCAGGTGTCATTGAGTCGGAACCGACTCATAGCGACCCCATGCACAGCAGAACGAAACAGTGTCCGATCTTGGGCAAACCTCACTACCGCCGCCACACTTGACGCCATCAATGATGTCACCTGGCTGATCCATCTTGCTGAATATATAGCTAGCTCTTATTTTATTTAATGTTGTTAGGTGCTGTCCAGTCAGTTGTAACTCATCGCAATGCTAACACAACAGAAGGAAACACTGACCCACCCATGCCATCCTCACCATTGTTATGTTTGAAACCATTGCTGTAGCCACTGTGACAATTCATCTCGTTGGTCTTTCTCTTTGGGGCTGACCAGCTCCTTTATCAAACATGACATCCATTTCCAGGGACTGATTCCTCCTGATGACATGTCTAAAGTATGTAAGAGGGAGCTTCAAAAAAATCATGGGAAAATAGAGCAAAAAGATAAAGCAATTTTCCCACGCACCTTTAGAAGTGCCCTCTTATAACCAAGAGTTGAAAATGTCAATGCTATAAGGTCCAGCAAGAGACGTAAAGAAAGCGAAGCCATGTACAACAGTGGGCACTGGTGAAGATAACGGCCAATCCAGCAGTGAATGGCAACCACTGCTCCTCAGACCCAGATGGGCTTCGTAACGGTGGTTCACTGGCACGTGACCATGCAGGATCCACTAGTCCAGTGGGCCTCAAGGTGGCTGGGTGGGTGTCATGGGTTAAACTGTGTCCCTCCCAAATGTAAATGTGTGTCAGCTTGGTGGTGCCAGGATCCTCAATAGTTTGTCAATTACATAATGATCCCACATCATGTGATCTGAAGGACTTCAGATATCAACCAATTAAACGATTGAGGGTGGGATTGTTGTTGTTGTTGTTGTTGTCTAGCCCCATCAAATCAGTTCCAATTCATAGTGACTTTGTATAGGGTTTCCAAGTAGCTGTTGGTGGGTTTGAACCACCGACTTTAAGGAGAGCAATCCAGTGCTTATACTACAGCACTACACTAGAACTCCAAAGGATGGGATTGTTGTTGTTGTCGTTGTTGTTAAATGCCATAGAGTCAGTTCTGACCTATAGTGACCCTGCATAGGACTTCCAAGGAGCAGCTGCTGAGCTTGAACCACTGACCTTGTGGTTCAAACTGACTTTGCAGTCCAGCCCATTAGCCCACAGAGCCACACCAGGATACACTACCCTTACTGTCATCACAACCCTGGTCCAATGTAAGGTAGACTCCCGGGGTGTTTTTATCTTACAAGAGATAAAAGGAGAGAGAAATGAGCAGGGACGGGGGCCCCTACTACTACCACCAACATAGAAGAAGGGGACTGGAGTGTGTCCTTTGGCCCTGGCGTCCCTGCACTGTTCCTAGATCCAGAGGACGATTGAGACAAAGCTGCATGGAGCTCTCCAAGGAATGTTGGGTCTACAGATGCTGAAAAGAGACGAGAACCTTCCTCCAGCGTTCACAAAGAAAGAAAGCTTTTCCCCAAAGCTGAGGCTCTGAATCTGGCCTTCTTTCTCCTAAACTATGGGAGAGTACATTTCTCTCTGCTTGTGCAATTTCTGTTATAGCAACTCTAGAGAAAAAAGACAATGAGCGAGGGCGCAAACACATCCCTCCTCACCTCAAGTAGCAGGTCAAGAGCTCCAAGCCCGCTTCCCTTCACCCTTGTGTCAAGGCGTCTTTCCTTGTGAGCAGGGCCAGGACAGATGTGAGGGGTTGCTGAGCTTGTCTCGGCAACTCAGCTCACACAACAGTTAACAAGTGGCACCTGTCTGGTTGGATGACGAATCGAGCAAAAACCAACCCAACTCACCAGTAACATGCCCACCCGCCTGGCGAGGCCCTCAGACTTGTGTGCAGACGCTATAGGCACTGCGGAAAAATGCACTTCTACAGGCCTGAGGGCATGTATACCCACCACTATAAAGGCATGAAGTCAGGTGAAATTGAATATCAAGAACAGCTTTAAAATGGGAAGGAAAAATATATATTTGCAGCTGGAGCAGGGAATGGGGGAGAAAATGACCTTCACTTTTGGAATGAAAGGGCAGTGCTTGTCAGACTTTTGAAGTCTAGTCAGCTCCTCTGAGTGCCTTGTACCCCTTAGGTCCCAAGCGGGGCCAGGAATCTGCGTTTTGATGGCACTGCCCAGGAGATACCAGTGGTTGGGCAGCTGGGGTATGGGGTTGAAACCAGACATCCCCAAGTATTCATGCCTTTTAGGGCTACCCCTTCCTTTCATTTTATATTCGAGACAAGGGGGCTTCAAAGAGTTTGTGGGAAGACAGAATTAATAGGTAGTGGACTTTTTCCCAGGAACTTGTTGAAGTCCCTTCATATACACTTTGTGCGTGAGATACCACGAGCTCCCTCACAACCTCCTGTAGCAATGGTTCTTGGTTTGTGCCAACATCAGAATCTCCCACAACATTTGCTGCACGAACACATACACCCAGGCCCCAGAGGGTCTGGTTCAATAAACCCAGCAAGAAGTTCAGAAAGCTGCATCTCCAACAGTGATGCTGAGGCCGCACGATGAGAAGCCCGGGGCTGGACCAGGTCTAGCCATCTAAGCATTCTGGACACTTTGGGCTGTCCTGTGCATCCTAGGATGTGTGGTAGCATCTCTGGCCTCTACCCATTGAATACCATAGCACACTACCCAGTGTGGCAGCTAGAAAGATCTCCAGATATATGGGGTAAGGGGGACTCCTTTCCCCTCCCCTTCCCACCACTGAGAACCACTGGTCTAAAGGAAAAAATGGATCCTTCCTGATATTGCCAAGTCCGTTCTAGGGTTTTTGAAGCAAGTAACATATCTTCATATCATTCCTTATTCCAAATTCCTACTCTCTGCTCACTTGATCCCCTTGCAGTTTTCCCCTCGTGGCCACTGCCTGGGCCCTGCCTTGATCCTGTAACCCAAGCATAGAAAACCCCACCACCTGTGTTTTAATAAGTCCCCCAGGTGACCTCTAGAAGCTGAAAGTCAAGAACCACTGCTCGGAAGCAAGAGAGAGTCCACTCTGAACCAGGTGTCAAAGTACAAGGGGCTTTCAAAAAGTTTGTGGAAAACTCCGCTATCTTTTTTTTTTTTTAAATGTAAGGTTTTTATTGTGGATTGAGTGAAAGTTTACAGGGCACATCATCAGCTTCACATTCAACAATTCATATAACTTGTTTCATTACATTGATTATAATCCCCTCCATATACCATCAGTTAAAAGTATTTCTCTTTATCCACTTTAGGT
>NW_006408680.1:1982522-1986570 GCF_000296735.1 Chrysochloris asiatica | reverse complement strand
GTTGTTGGCGGAGCTCTCTGCTATACGTCCACCCGATCCGCATCTTGTTTGTATCTTCCGCTATCTTTTAATTTCCTATTTCCACGAACTTTTTGAAGCCCCCTTGTATTTCCCTCTCATGTCTACTTGGTCAATAGAAGTTCTTTTTTAACAACAATCAATGAAGGCATTCTTGGATAAGCACTGGACTGCTCAGCACAAGGTCATGAGTTCAAACTCACCAGCTGCTCCTCAGAAATTCTAAACTAGGTCGCTATGAGTTGGAACCAACTCAGTGGCACGTACCAACAATAATAGAGTGGGCTACAGTCCTGAAGTCGCACTGTAGGACACTCACTGGACTGCTAACTGTGAGGTTGGCAGTTCAAACCCAGCAGCATCACCTCAGAAACCCTATAAATGGTTTCTATGAGTCAGAACCAACACAACAACACTGTTACTTTGGAGACAAAATTAATTGTACTGTTGTTACTTAAGGAGTCCTGGTGTAGTGCTAGAGGATGAGCACTGGACGGCTAACTACAAGGTTGGCAGTTCAAACCCACCAGTCGTTCCTCAGAAACCCTAGCCAGGATCACTGTGAGTCCGAGCCAATGGCACTTCACAACCACAGTGAAGTGACCGTTTCATGCTGTGGCTGCCTGGCTCCCAGCTGCTGGTGATGCGGAAGCTTGGGAACAGTTCTTCAGGTTCCTTACTAAACTCAATATAAATTGTTGCAAATAGGCAATCAGAGACTATTAAGTTGTCCTTTTGATTTTTACCTGTGGTGACACTCGTGTCTAAAGTATTGATATATGCTGATGCTCCATCTGTTCCAGGTGCTTTAAGGTGAACCAAACAGATAACCACTCTCCTTCCAGAAAATAAAATGCCAAAATAGAATGATGTGGTATTTTCTTAAGAACAGGACGATGACGTGATTTGCAAATTCCATGCTTTCGGGGCATGAGTAATATTTTCATTATTCACCACCTACAAACCAACCTGGAACTATAAGCCTGTTCTCAAGGTAAATGAGGTGAAGGTTTGTATCTAAACATGCCAAACATACCAAACATTTCTTCTTGAGCTATTTAGACTTGATCACCCACACAGGCTGATGGTTTCATGTTTGGTGTTAATTACCTTGTTGAATCACCTCAATTCTCAGGCACCAGCTGCAGTAACACAGCAGAGACTGATTTTGAATGGGGTGAGCTCTAAGTAAGCAGAACACATTGAAAAGGAATGACAAGAGGACGGTGACTGTCATCTAAAAGCCTCAGGAGGCTCTACCAAGATGTAAACATGCCAGCACTTCCTTTCCAGTTGGGTTTCCTAGGATTGTCCCACTAGGATTGACATCAGTACTGTATTGATTTCTTCAGGAAACTCGTTGGCAGGAAAGATAGGCATGTATCTGATTAATTGGTCTCTGGAAACCATCTTGATGTCAGTTGCCCACCAACAATACCACCAATAGCTACAACAAACTGGAAGCACTGGAGAATCATGAAGGATTTACGTTGCAGCGAATTAACTGGCGCCACCTCCCACAAGTCCGTCAGACTTGTACACAAACCAGGCTCCTCTCCTCTCTCTCCCGCCCCCAAGTCTCGGCATGAGGAATACATTGGGTTGCCTCGCCCCCCAGGTCTCTCTGCTCCAAAGCAGCTCTTCCAGCAGCCATTCTACCCACCACCAACTGACACTCAAAATGAATATTCTCCTTCAGAGGGATTTGCTTTGCCACCTGCTGAGATAATACATTCTGTCCTCACTTTGGAGACATGTTATTTTCTCCCAAGAAGTGGAAGACAAAAATCAACATCCCTTAGAGGAATTGCAGTAAAGCAGCTTGACCGGGTAACCTTGGCTGTAGGACTGCCCAGACCCAAAGCCAGCAGACTATGACAGTGTCTTCATGAGTTTTCTCATGGGTCTGTGGACTGACTAGGTTTCTCTGCTAATTCCCCTGGGCTCATTTGCAACTGGACGGAACTGGACGGTCCATCAGCCAAAGGCCTGAGATGGCCTCACATCAACATCTCGTAATTATTGCTGGCTGTCACCAGGCGCCTCAGCTCCCCTCCACATGACCTCTCTTCCTCCTGGGTTAGAATGACTCATAAGTCACAATGGGTCACTTCCACCATGTCCTATGGGTCAGAGCAGGAGGCTGGCGCAGACTCAATGGGGGAGGGGAGAACAGAGTTACTGCTTCAATAACAACAAAGTCACTTTGCAAAGGGGCAGCTACACTTGGGGAGGAGTCACTTGAGACCTGTTTTGAATTCTACCACAAAGATCATTTTATTTTTATTCCATTATTACTCATGTTCTTATAAGCTCTCTCCTTCCTCTCTCTCTCTTTTCCCCTCTCTTTCTCTCTCTCTCACACACACACGTAAAAGTCAGACATGAGTCCACAGAAAAGCACCAAGATAAACTCCAAGTCTCTCTCGTCACTCTGATGTTGACCCAAGATTGTCTGCCCAAGTCTCTCTTTAGGATGGACTCCTCCCAGGAAGGTTCCTCAGCCCCTTAAACATACTGACTCCAAGGAGCCCTCCACTACAAGATGACCAGACTGGACAAGCTTGCCCCACGACGTACACCTGGTATGCCTCCAACATGGACACCTCCACACTCACATCATTTACCAGATCTTCATCACAGTCAATGACAACCAATAGCTGTTCTTTGCCCTCCTGTCTCCTGGAATGCTGACCCAAGGGTAATTTAAGGGGCAGCACTTTGTACAGAAGGGAACTGGGAATCTCAGACATCAGGGAGAGTCAGGGAACAATACAGGCTGCTAAACACAAGGGCAGGAGCAGTAATTAGAGTGAGGAATGGAGCTCACTGGATGGACATCGAAGAGAACCAACCAGAAAGTGGGACTTTGTTGGCTGTACATGGAAGAGAACCCATCAGAAAGCAGGGTACAGAGGGCAGGGAAACAGGCAGATTAGAAGGTCAATATCAAAGAGGCTTTCAGGGAGGAATTGGAGGCGATTTGGGAACAAACAGCTATGTTACATATAATCCTGCTGTGGCACTTCAGGATAATTCATAGAACCTCAAGGGCATTTGAACCACAAGATCCGCAGTTCAAACTCACCACTCGCTCCTTGGCTCTGACTCATAACCATCCTGTATAGGGTTCCAAGGGGCAGCTGGTGATCTTACAATTCAACAATTCAAACTGACGTTGCAATCCAGTGCATTAACCCACAATGCCACACCAGGACTCCTTATATATATTTGTTGTTGTTGTTAAGTGCTGTTGAGTTGGTTCCAACCCATAGTGACGCTGTATAGGGTTTCTGAGAAGTAGCTGGTGAGCTTGAATTGCCAACCTTGTGATTAGAACCAACTTTGAAGTCCAGCACGTTAACCACAGTGCCATACCAAAATACTCCTTCTTATATATGTGTGTGTGTGTGTGTATGTGTATGTGTGTATGTGTGTATATATATATATATATAGTTAATGAGCTTGAACTATTGACCTTGTGGTTCAAAGCAACTTTTCAGTCCAGTGCATTAACCCACAGCACTACACCAGGACTCCTGTATATAAGGATTTACATATATATATGGAGCTCCAGTAGCGTAGTGGTTACGAATCGGGCTGCGAACCTTAAGGTCAGTGGTTCGAAACTACCAGCTGCTCCGCGGGAGAAAGATGAGGCTGTCTGCTCCCGTAAAGATTTACACCCTCGGAAACCCTGTACAGGGTCGCTAGGGGTCGGAATCGACTCGATGGCACTTAACAACAACAACCTATAATGTTCAACCATTTCAAGATATACCATATGAACAAGAGCCAATGATACTCAAAGAGGAAGTCCAAAGTGCATTGAAGGAAGCGGCAAAGAACAAGGCATCAGGAATTGATGGGAAAAAAATTGAAATCTTTCAGGAAAGTGAGGCAGCACAGGAGGCACTCACTCATCTCTGCCAAGAAATTTGGAAGACAACTGTCTGGCCAACTGATTGGAAGAGATCAATGTTTGTGCCCATTCCAAAGAGAGGTGACCCAACGGAATGCGGAAATCATC
>NW_006408680.1:1979980-1980503 GCF_000296735.1 Chrysochloris asiatica | reverse complement strand
GTATGGGTTGCAATTTAATGTAAAGAAAACAAAAATCCGTACCATTGGGCCAATAAATGACATCAGGATAAATGCAAAAATGATTAAGGTTATCAAAGACTTCATTTTGCTAGAATCCACCATCAACACTCATGGAAGCAGCAGTCAAGAAATCAAATAACCTATTGCATTAGGCAAATCTAGCAGATTTGCCTCTCTTTAAAGTGTTCAAGAGTAATAATGTCAGCTTGAGCACTAAAGTGCCTGACCCAAGCCATGGTATTTTCAGTAGCCTTATATGCAGTGGACAGTGAATAAAGAAGACTGTAAAAGAATTGATGCATATAAATTATGGTGTTGGAGAAGAGTATTAAAGGTACCATGGATTGTAGGAAGAACAAACAAATCTATACTGGAAGAAAGACAAGCAGTGTGCTCTTTAGAAGCCTAGATGGTCAAACATTGTCTTCATACTTCAGACATATTGTCAGGAAGAACTAGTCTCTGAAGGTAAAGTTGAGGGACAGGGGTAAAGAGGGAGACT
>NW_006408680.1:1969975-1978723 GCF_000296735.1 Chrysochloris asiatica | reverse complement strand
TATATATATACATATATATGCATACTGTGGAGTCTGGGGGTTCCATTGAAATAGCCAAGTTAATTGACTTGAGAAATTTCAGCATTTTCCCATGTAGACTACAGACAGGGCCTGAGAAAATATAAGAGGACTTTTCTCCAAGGACAAGTCTAAAAGTTAGAGAAAAACAAGCCATTGCCTTTCAGGGTGGAAAGTGAAGCATGGCCTCCACATCAGCCAGGTGGCCACTACGGAATGCTCACCAGCAAAAGGCTCTGTTTGTCGCTTCCAGATGTACCGGAGAGTGCAGGGGCGATATTTAGGGATGAGGCAGAAAAGTGAGGAGAGATTTACTTAAACAGGCAGACTTAGAAACCCTGTTTTTGAGGATATTGTACCAAAAAGCGGTTTGGTACAATTCTGTTTTAAAATTAGTGACATATTTGATCAGAAATGTTAACATGCTATTTCCAGCAAATTACACAGATAATTAAGTCTAATTTCAATGATGTTTGAAATCATAGCAATAAATCTCTATGGGTTCTTGTATTCAATCCATACTGAGAAGACACTGAGTGTTATTTTAGCAATGTTTCTCATCTCAGTGACTTTTTATGAGTTTGGTTAGCTAAATCTACACAGACAAAGTGAGAGAGAGGAAAATTATTTGGCTAACTCAAGCCTTTAAAAAATAGGGTTGTTGTAATTATACATATTATAGCTTCGATTTTCATTATTTTTTCCTCCCGTGCACTCAGTATCCATACAGGCAACCCCCAGATTACAGAGGTCTTGTTTACGTGCCGTCCGTACTCACAGAGCAACCCCACAATGCCTATTTCACCGTTGCATTTTGTTAACTCGGTTAGTGCCTTTGTTTGACCCAAGGGATTGATAGCACAGCCTCGCTTCAGCATCCGAATGAGGTCGACAGTGATATAATGTAGCTTTGAGGGATTTTTGTGATTTTTCCTGGCCTTTTTGAGCCTCTAAACACTCCATAAGAAGCTCCAGTGACATGATGACTTAAGCTTTGGGTTGCTGGCTGGACTGCAAGGTTGGCGGTTCAAAGCCACCAGCAGTATCATGGGAGAATGTGAGACTATCTACTCCCATCAAGATTTCCAGCTCAGAAACCATATGGAGCAGTCCTACTGGGTCCCAGCATGTCTCCATGAATCAGAAGAGACGTAACAGCAGGGGGCAACCACTCTGTGAGTCCCTGATCCATACTTCCTCATCCATCGGGCTGAACACAAAGCCAGCCTCTCTAATCTCTTCTCCTCCAGAAGCTAAAATATGGGCTGTGCTCCTGTATCTATCACAAACCAACGCTGCTTTCTCTGTAGACTAACACGTCAACTTCTTTAAGGAGTAAGCCATATTTTGTCAATAAAAATTAAATAGACCAATTCAATTATATAAATATACATATATAAATAAAACCCACCTCTAGACACGTATTATAAAATAATCACAATGAAAACACAACTGAATAATATTTTCCTTACGTTTGTCATTTTGAAGCTACCTCTGCCCTTAGAAAGGCTAATTAATTCATTTACCTATAGTCCTAAGAAGCTCTATTACTTAAAAAATTTGAGGTACATACAATGATTCCTAACAATAGCAAACAGGTGCTACTTTGTGACACACTTCAAAACATGGTTATTATTATTACTGTGTTATTATGTTACAGAAGTTTTCATGTGTCTGGAATTGTTTCTTTAGTGTGTTTTAATGCATAGAAGATACTGAAGAAGCAATTCCAGATACACGAAAACTTCTGTAACATAATAACACAGTAATAATAATAATTACTGTTTCTTTAGCATGCTTTAATGCATAGAAGGAGTGTTTGTGCAGCAATGTGGAATAATGCACTAGACCACAAGGTCAGTTTGAACCACAGGATCAGTGGTTCAAACTCACCAGCTGTTCCTAAGAAACCCTATACTGGGTTTCTATGAGTCAGAACCAACTTGACAGCACTTAACAACAACAACAATATATAGAAAGGTGCACAATATACTATATACTAATTTGACTGGTGTTAGATACTATTTGTACAAGTTTAATTTAGAGACAAATTTAGGAATGGAACTCGTTCATAATCCACGGACTGCCTGTATAGCAATTGTCAACAGTCAAGTTTCAGATTAAATGGTTTATAATGCTCATAATGTGGGTCTTAAAATTATGTAAATAAATAGTTAAACAAATGTCTCTCAAAATCAAAATGAGAGTAGGATGAAGAAGGTAGTGGGGAATGCTCAGTGTAAGTTGTTGTTGTTAGGTGCCATCAAGTCGGTACCAACTCATAGCGACTCTGTGCACAACAGAATGACACACTGCTAGGTCCTGGACCAACCTCACTACTGTTGCCACGCTTGAGTTCATTGATGCTGCCACTTTGCCAATCCATCTCGTTGGGAGTCTTCCTCTTTTTCACTGACCCTCCACCTTACCAAACATGATGTCTGTCTCCAGCAACTGGTCCCTCCTGACAATATGTCCAAAGTATGAGAGATGAAGTTTGGCCACCCTGGCCTCCAAGGAGCACTCTGGCTGTACTTCTTCCAACACAGGTCTGTTGGTTCTTTTGGCAGTCCACGGCACTTTCAATATTCTCCCCCAACACTATAACTCAAATGCATCCATTCTTCTATGGTCTTCCTTATTCATTGTCCAGTGTTCACATGCATATGAGGTTATTGAAAATACCATGGCTTGGGTCAGGCACACCTTAGTCCTCAAGCTGACATCTTCACTCTTCAACACTTTAAAAAAAGTCTTGTGCAGTAGATTTGTCTAATGCAATATGTTGTTTGATTTCTTGATCACTGCTTCCATGATTGTTGATAGTTGCAAGCATACACTGACAGAGAACTTTCAGAGGTTCAAGCTGGATTCAGAAGAGGCTGTGGAACAAGAGATATCATTACTGATGTCCAATGGTTCTTGGCTGAAAGCAGAGAACACCAGAAAAATGTTTACCTGTGCTTTATTGACTAATCAAAGGCTTTCGATTGTGTGGATCATGAAAAGTTATGGACAGCATTGCGAAGTATGAGTATTCTGGAACACTTAATTGTGCTCATGAGGAATATGTACACGGAACAAGAGGCATTTGTTCTAACAGAACATGGAAACACTGAATGGTTTAAAATGAAAAAGGTGTGTGACAGGGTTGTATTCTTTCACCATACTTATTCAACCTGTATGCTGAGCAAATAATCCAAGAAGCTGGGTTATATGAAGAAAAATGTGGCATCAGAATTGAAGGAAGATTCATTAACAACCTGCGATATGCAGATGATACAGCCTTGCTTGCTGAAAGTGAAAAGGACTTAAAATACTTACCGATGAAGATCAAAGAGCACAGCCTTCAGTATGGATTACATCTCAATGTCAAGAAAACAAAAATCCTCACCACTGGACCAATAAACAACATTCTTATCAATGGAGAAAATTGAAGTTGTCAAGGACTTCATTCTTTCTGGATCAACTATCAGTGTAAGTGGTACCCGGGAAAAACTGCTGTGGAAAAGCTGACTTTATCTGGGGGTCCCCATCTGCTAAATCACAACACTTGATGGAGAGGCATGTTCTCATTACTGCCCTGAACAGATGCAACCAACGTAAGAGGTCAACCATGCTGCTTCCTTAACTCGCCTTCCCACAAGCATGCCTCCCATGAAAGAATGGCTGCTGGGACTGTCT
Source organism: Chrysochloris asiatica (assembly GCF_000296735.1). Classification (NCBI taxonomy): domain Eukaryota; kingdom Metazoa; phylum Chordata; class Mammalia; order Afrosoricida; family Chrysochloridae; genus Chrysochloris; species Chrysochloris asiatica. The sequence continues at coordinate 1,975,021 of NW_006408680.1, read as the reverse complement.
TCACCACTCAATATGTACAATGAGGGGGTTACGATTGAAATAGTCACTGACTCCTACAATGCCCACTGACGTCGAGTCCATTCCACTCTAGCGACCCTATAGAATAGATAGGACTGTCCCATAGTCTTTCCAAGAATATAATCCTTACAAAAGCAGATTCCTAAAGGAGTAGCCCGTGGATTTGAACTGCTAACAGTTTAGCAGCAAAGCACTTAAGCACTGTGTCTCTAGGGCTTCGTAACACCACCCACCTGACCTAAAAAAGCTGCATCAAGTCTGTTCCGACCCATAGCAATCCCGCATAGGGTTTCCGAAGAGCAGCTGGTGAGGTTGAACCACCGTCCTTGTAGTTCAAACGGGTTTTCAGTCTGGCGCATTAACCCACAGTGCCACACCAGGACTCCATTCCTAGTCAGGTTAGGTCAGCTGAAATTACTTTGAGACCAGAATGTCTATGCTCCCTTACTTTATACTTCACTCCATAAACCTCTAAACTTTTTCTATAAAAGTTTTAGACTTTGCTGGCCAGTTAGTTCTGCAACTCCTCACATCTGCCACTACAGAAAAAAGTCAATCATAAAGAGTGTGTAAACCAACATGCATGGCTGTGTCCTAATAAAACTTCATTGATAAAATTAGGCAGTGGGCCGGATCTGGTCCATGTGCTGCAATTTGCGAATCCCTGCATGATCTGGGGCATCTAGACTGTCCACACTGTGCAATGCAGTGTGTGCTGAGACCTGAGTACGGACTGGAATCTTCATCTTCTTGTTCACTTTATACTTGAACAGCTACGTACTTCCCAGAAAAGACTTAGAAAAACTTACTGTAAAGCCCCATTTGCAAATGTACAAAAGACACTTGAAGTGGACAGAAACTATTCAAGGGAAGTAGGAGAATTCCTCATTGTTGTTGTTTTTCAAATATGCAGAGGTTGTGTTTGATTAAATTCCATGCTAGCGATGATTTATACACTATATTTAGTCCTTAGTCTCTTGGTAGGTCAAGCAAAAAGGTCACAAAGTCATTCCTCAGGGTCATAAAAGTCTTCCCGACACCATATTTCAAGGAAAAGTTTACCACATATGTCTGAGTGTCTTAGATGGGTTGTCTAGAAGAGCAAAGCCAATGGTGATCAATAGGCAGATGACAGATGGATGGATGGATGGATGGATGGATGGATGGATGGATGGTTCACACAGTGGTGGATGCTGGCAAGTTCCACATCTATAGTCTAGGAAACAGGCTCATGAGATTATGGGAGCTGGCAAATCCAAAATCTGCAAACCAGGGAACAGACAGAGACTTTTACAAACTTATGTCCTGGGAACTGAGATGAGGCAAAGAAAAGAGAGAGAGTGAACTCTACCAAAGCTTCCTTTCTCTCCTGGAAGCAGACCACACTCCCAAGGAAACTTCCCTTTCAAGTTACTGGTTAATCACATCAGATCACATCATGGGAAGTGATTAGATCACATCACATCATGAGACAGCCATCCATCTAGTATCTGTCAAACCACTGAGAATCAGTCAGACCAAGCTGACACATAAAACTAACCATCACATTGAGATAAAGGACAGTAAGAGATCTGGGGACATTTTGAGCAGAGGTACCCTTGAAAACTCAGATCAATGCCCCAAATGATGCCAGGATTTAATGTTAACTTTGTTAGGGGAATCATCTCTATGGAGAATCAAGCTGACCAAGGGTGTTACTCTCTGCTCAGCATCAAGCAGATGGATCCTGGAGGTGCAGTATATCTCTTGGGCCAAGTTTCATCAGTGGGAAGAAGACAGTCCCAATGTTCAAATTGTTGTTGTTGTTAAGTGTCATTGAGTTGGTTCCGACCCATAGCGACCCTATATAGGGTTTCCAAAGAGCAGCTGGTGAGCTTGAACCACCGACCTTGCAGTTCAAACAGCTTTGCAGTCTGGCGCATTAACCCACAGTGCCACACCAGGACTCCATTCAATATCAGGAGCAAAATGACCAACTTGTAAAACGTTGAGGGTGTGACATTACTTCTCTTAGACTCAGTTGGATGGTTTATAAAATGGGGCTTATTATGGAGTAAATTGTACTCCCAAACAAAGATGTTAAATCACAGCCCCCAGTATAACTATAACTGGGAGCTTATTTGGAAACAGTGCCTTTGTGGATGTTATCCGTTAACATGAGGTCATGCTGGTGTGAGATGGGGCCTAGTCCATCTGAGTGGTGTTCTATAAAAGAGAAGACACACACAGAGTCCTGGAGGAAAGGTGGCCAGAGAGATGTAGAGTGGAGGGAGAAAGCCTCCGAGAAGAAACCCCTGGGTTTATCAGAAATTGAAGAGACAAAAAAGTCTCTTCCCCTAGAGCCTTCAGAGGGGGTGTGGTCCCAACAACACCCTGAATTTTGACTTCGGGTCTTCAGAACCGTGAGAGAATGAAGTCCTTTCAAACTGCCATTGAGGTACTTCATCATGAGAGACCTAGAAAATGAGGTTTGGCCCAGTGTCTCACATACACTGTTCTGGCCCTCTGCTCGGCTGTAAGTCCTCTGAGGGTGGACATCAGATTGTCTACCTGTGTCACAGCTCATATTGTGCACCTAGCAATACTGGGGACACCAGACATCTACTCTGTCTCCACTTCATTCCTTCGTTGCTTCCCAGAACCCTTACAAGCTCGTTTGGCCACATCATTAGACCCTTCATGCCAATTTGAAATGGACCATCAATACGATGCATCCCGTGACCCCTGCTTCCCACTAGCAGAGAGTCTAAGAAGATGGTTTAGCATCACACTTGACATTTTAAAGAGATGAAATCCGATCTGAATTGTAGAAAGAGAAATTAAATAATTCATGGCAGTAAACCACTCTTGTTTGAACAAACATTACTTGTCATGGATTTGCATTCTTGGTAACTGAACCGTTTATGATTTCTTCACAAATATCAGGTTCTTATAAAACACTAAAGGAGCTCTGGTAGCATAGTGGTCACGAGTCAGGCTGCTAACCTCAAGGTCAGCTAGTTTGAAACTACCAGCGGTTCTGAGGGAGAAAGATGAGGCTTTCTGCACCCATGAAGATTTACAGCCTCAGAAACCCTATATAGGGTTGCTATGGGTCTGAACTGACTCCACAGCACATAAGCACCACCATAGAACACTAATGGAGTCCTGCTGCGGTGCTGTAGGATAAGCACAGGATTGACAACCACAAGGTGGATGGTTCAAACTCACCAGCTGCCCCTCAGAAACACTCTGCAGGCCACTATGAGTCGGAACCGACTGGACAGCACTTAGAGACAAAACATAGAACACTACGATTAAAAAAGTATTAACTTTCAGTCTCAGTGTCAGACCACCTGTATGGTTTCCTGTTGTTTCTTTTTTGTTTGTTTTGTTGGGAGGGTGTTACCTAGCATTAACCACCCACATACCTAATTCCTTTATGTTTTTAATTTTTAAGCATTTCAATAGTTGTATGTTGACTGTCTACTGTGTTCAAGGCTCCTACCTACCAAGAGCAAAGACTTGTTTAAGTTCTGTAAGTATCATGAGAAGGAGCTCTGGTAGTGTGGTGGTTATGCATTGGTCTGCTAACTATAAGGTCAGCAGTTCGAATCCATCAGCCACTCAGCAGGAGAAAGATGAGACTTTCTACTCCTGTAAAGATTTACAGCCTCGGAAACCCTATACAGGGTCTCTATTAGTCAGGGAGTGTCTCAAAGACACTCAGCAGCAACTAGTATCACAGGAGAAGAGGACGTTCCAGTGGAGAAGGGCAGGAATTTTGATTGGGTTGTTCAGTCCTGCTCTCTCCCTTTCCTGCTGGGAAAACTTGACATGCGTGTTGCTTAGTCTCCTCGTCTGAAACAGCTTTATGAGGAGACTTGACATGCAGGCAGACACTGGTCAGGGCAAAGCTCAAGCATGTGCTCCCATGCCAGATTCAATCAGTCCATATAGGAGAAGAAAAGCCAGTAGGATGGGAAGATAGCTTCAACGGCTGCCCACAAGTCTACTGTGCTTCATGGAGTGAAACTGTACCATCTTCACTGTTAGCACCATTACCATTGTGCCAAGCCATCTCACCCTCCTTGGCACTCTACTTCACCAAACACAATGCCCGCCTCTAGCAACTGGGCCCTCCTGATGGTTCATCCAAAACCAGCCATGCAGACAGTGTTCCGTCATATACCGTTGATGGTGGCTAGTTTCCAGAAGTCATTCTCTAGCCCTTTCTTCTTCGTCTGCCTGAGTCTGGAAGCTCTGCTAAAGTCTGTCCACCAGGTGACCTGCTGGTACTGGAAATCTCAATGGTGTCGCTTTCCAGCATCACAACAACACTCAAGCCACCACAACGGGACATACTGGTGGGTTTTGTTGCCATTGTTAAGTGCCGTCAAGACGGTTGTGACTAATAGTAACCCTGTATAGGGTTTCCAAAGAGTTGCTGGTGGGTTTGAACTCCAACCTTGCAGTTACCAGTCAGTGCTGATCCTACAGCACCACACTAGGACTCCAACAGAAGGGTGACTGTCATAAAACACACAATCTACAAGAAAAACATGAACAAAACCATGTATGTAATTGTATTAAATCTTCTACCAGAAGAATGATGATACTGAGTTTCTTGATCTTCTCTTTCCACGGATGTGGTCGATTTGGTTCCTGTCAGGTCCATATGTACTGTTGCCATTTGTGCTGTTGAAAAAAGGAACTTGCAAATAGTAGGTTGTTGGTCTTGCAAAACAATTGGCAGCATTGTTTCTGTGGGAATGAGTGTCTTTTCTTCAGAATTATTGTAATCCTGTTTATTGTTTTTGGGTGACCTTTTTTTTTGTTTTAACTTTTTCCTGAAGTGAGTAAGGACTTTCCAACTTCCTTAAATTCCCCTCATAATTTGATGTAGCCAATCAAGTAAGGACAAGAATGCATGCCTTAAAAATTTGAACTATAAGAACACCCACACTTGCAGATAATACCCACTTATCCTGGTTTCAGTGACTGGATGATCAGAGCTCAACCAGAAGTAAAAAGAAGAGGGAAAAAAAA
>NW_006408680.1:1899966-1961244 GCF_000296735.1 Chrysochloris asiatica | reverse complement strand
TTGAATACTAGCTGCATTAACTAGTCTCTTTAGTATGAATGTGATGGCCAGCATTTCTATTTAATTTGTCATTCCCGCCATAATAGACCCAATTATCATCCAGTTAAAAATGGCCAATACCTATCCATTTCAGCTCACTAATGCCTAGGATATCAAGCTTCATGTGTCCCAGCTCATTTTTGACGCCTGTTTTTCCTTGAGTCATACTTTGTACATTTCATATTCTGATTATTAACGGATGCTTGCAGCTGTTCCTTCTTAACTTGAATTGTGCCCCATCAGTAAATGAAGATCTTGGAAGCTTTATTCCGTTCACATCATTAAGGTCAGTTCTACTTTGAAGTCGTGTTTTGACTACGTTTCAACCTGAGGGGCTCATCTTCCAGCACTAAATCTGACAATGCGTCACTGCTATTCATAGTTTTCACAAGACAATTTTTACAAGAAGTAGCTCACCAGGTCCTTCTACCTGGTTTGTCTTAGTCTGGGTGCTCTGCTGAAATGTGTCCACCATTGCTGGTATTAACATATCAGTGGCATCGCTTTCAGAAGCACAGCTTCATCAAGCCATCCCACTATGACAAACCAATAGAACGAAATTTGGAAGACAGGTACCTGTCTAACTGATTCACATTTGTGCCCATTCCAAAGAAAGTAGAAAATTGCATAAAATGTTTTTAATAGTAAAATTTTGCTGAAAATCATTCAAAAGCAGTTGCAATTGTATATCAACAGGCACCTGCTAGAAATTCAAGCCAGATTCAGAAAAGGACAGGATCTGACATCAGATGGATCTTGACTAAAAGCAGAGAATACCAGGAAGGTGTATACTTGTCCTTTACTGAGTGTTCAAAGGCATTCAACTGTGTGAATCATAACAAACTACAGGTAAGACATTTTAGGATGGGAACTCCAGAACACTGAACTGTGCTCTGTGGACTGCTTGCATAGATCATTCAGACAGAACTAGAAGATATTGCCTGGTTTAAATTCAGAAAAGGTGTTCATCAGCATTGTGTCCTTTCACCATACTTAATCTGTGGATTCCTGGTGTGGCACTGTAGGATAAACACTGGGCTGCTAGCCAGAAGTCGGTGGTTCAAATCCCCCAGCCACTCCTCAGACACCCTCTATAGGGTTGATATGAGTTGGAACCAACTCGATGACATTTAGCAGCAAAGACAACATTCAATCTTAAAATCTATTTGAGAAACTGAACTATGTGAAGAAGCAGGCAGCGTCAGGATTGAAGACGACACATTAATAACCTGTGATTTGCAGATGGCAGCTTTGTTTGCTGGAAGCAAAGAGGACTTGAAGGACTGACTCCGTGATGAAGAGCAAAGATCACAGCCTTCAGTGATTCCATCTCAACAGAAGGAAAACAAGAATCCTCACAACTGGAGCAATAGCAACATCACAATAAATACAGAAGAGATTGAACTGCCAAGCCTTTTACTTGGGTCCACAATCAACACTCATGGAAGCAGCAGTCAAGACATCCAACAGCATATTTCATTGAGCAAATCTGCTGCAAAAGAGCTCTTTCAAGGGTTACAAAGCCAAGATGTCATCTTCAGGACAAAGGTGTGTCTGACATAAGTTAATATATTTTCAATCACCTCATCTGCATATGTGTAAGATGGACACTGGGTAAGGAAGACACAAGAGGTGATGCCTTTGATTTATGGTGCTGGTGACGACTGCTGAATACACCCGGACTACCAGAAGAATAAACAAATCTGTGTTGGAAGAAATACAGCCAGAATCTTCCTTAGAAGTAAGGATGGAGAGACTCACGTAACTCACGTAACTTTGACATGTTCTCAAAAGGACCAGTCCCTGGAGAAGAACATCATGCTTGGTAGAGGATTATGAAAGAGAGAGAGAGAGAGAGAGAAAGAGAGAGAGAGAGAGAAGGACCTTCAACAACTTGCAGACACAGTAGCTACTGCAATGGGCTCAAGCGTGCATAGCAGTGATTTTGAGGAAGGTGCAGGACTAGACAGTGTTTGTTCTGTTGTATGAAGTGTCAGAACCAATTCAACAGCTCCTTAACAAAGAATAGACTCTTTTCATCTTCAAACCCTTCAGAATTGTTGCAAATTCTAAAATATCCGCTGTTGTCGTTAAGTGCCATCGAGTCTGTTCTGACTCATAGCGACCCTGGGTAGGGTGTCCGAGGAGCAAATGGTGGGTTTGAACCACCAACCTTGCAGTTGAAACTGACCTTTCAGCCCAGTTCTTATCCAACGGTGCCACACCAGGACTCATTCATACTCTGAGAAATCACATGGCTCACAGCTGACTCCCAACATCAAGTGTTTAATGAAGAGCAAGAAAGTCCTTTGCTTCCAAAATTCATGCTTTGGTGAAATGGTCACCAAAATCCAAAACCAAGGCCACTGCCGTCAAGTCAAGCCCGACTCATAGCAATCCTTTAGGGCAGTGGAGACCTGCCCTACAGGGCTTCTGAAGCATTCATGGGAGCAGATGGCATCATCCTTCTCCCTGGGAGCAGCTGGGAGTTACAAATCGGGTTGCGAATCAGGTTGCAAACCTCAAGGTCAGCAGTTCGAAACTACCAGCTGTTCTGTGGGAGAAAGATGAGGCTTTCTGCTCCCGTAAAGATTTACCGCCTCGGAAACCCTGTACAGGGTCGCTATGAGTCGGAACTGACTTCACGGCACATAACCACCACCACCACCCTATGATTAGCAGCCCAATGTTTAACCCACTGCACCACCAGGGCTCGTTTGAAACAACACAGAGGCCTCCAAACACCCAACCTTCCCAGACTCCAGGTTCCCTCTTTTCAGTCCTCTAGTGCATCTTCTCACTGTCAGTTGTTGTTGTTGTTACGTGTCGCCGAGCCAGTTCTCACCCATAGCTATCCTGTACAGGGTTTCCAAGAAGCGGCTAGTGAGCTTGAACCTGGAAGTTCAAACTGACTTTGCAGTCCAGCACATTAACCCACAGCGCCACACAGGACTCCTCAGGCCACCATGAGTGGCCAGGCCCAGTAGCTACACATCGGTGAGCTTTCTGTACTATCGCTGCCCAAAGTGAATTCATCCAAGCTTCCCACACTGCCCCTCTTTGCAGCCTCCAGCTCTTTGACCTTCCAAACCTCCAGGGTCTACCCAGCGGTTTTCCTCAGACTATGGGGAGACTTCCTGATTCCCAACTCTGTGTGAACAGATGGTGGTGGTGGTGGTGGTGGTGGGGTGCCGTGGAGTTGAGGCTGTAAATCTTTACGGGAGCAGAACAGCTGGTAGCTTCAAACTGCTCACCTTGAGGTTAGCAACCCAGTTCGTAACCAGTACTCTACCAGACGTCCTTGTGTGACCAGATGTTGTTGTTGTTGTTAGGTGCCATCGAGTCGATACCAACTCATAGCAACCCTATGCACAACGGAACAAAACACTGCCCGGTCCTGGGTCAACCTCACAACTGTTGCCATGCTTGAGCCCATTGATGCTGCCACTTTGCCAATCCATCTCGCTGGGGGATCTTCCTCTTTTTCTCTGATCCTCCACCTAACCAAACATCATATCCTTCTCCAGTGACTGGTGTGACCAGATAATGCCAGCAAAATGCCACCCAGTGGACACAACACACCCAGACACACATACAGACGCACCCAGACACATAGGCACACAGATACACTGACACGCATGCAGATACAGACATATACACAGAGACATGCAATCTCACATGCACACAGACACACCCAGACATACATACAGATACACTGACATAGATACAGACACAGACATTCACACAGAGACACACAGACACACATACAAACACACAGACACACACATACACTGACATTCATACAGACACAGACATACACACAGACACACAGACTCACATACACATAGACACCTGCACAGACACATACACACAGACACACATATGCACACAGACACAGCATGCAGCCCCCCCATCCCCCCCCAACACCAGAACATTGCATCCCAGCTCCCAGAACCCAGTCAGGAAGAAGATGGAAGGTCTGCACTCAGGGGAGCCGAGAACAGAGCCCCCTCTGTCTTTTGAATTTGGAGAGCCTGACCCTCACTCTGACTGCAACGGCCGGAGACCAGACAGGGTGCGGAGTTGAGTCCTGGCCACTCCAGCTCCTCCCCAGCCAGGCCTTCAGGTGGGAGAGGGGAGAGGCAGAGACATGCAGTGGAAACTCTGCTTCCCCATCCTCCAGCCTGCAGGAACCAGAGATAATAAACGCTTCTTATTTAAAGCTGTGAAGTTTAGGAGTGATTTGTTCTGAAGCACCAGATAACTAAGACATTGCCTGCTGGTATACTATTTTCCTTAAAAATAGAATTTCAAATTTTCCCTAAGCTGGGGAAGAATTGCCTTTTATTTATTCGTCTAATTTTAACTCAGTAAGAAATTTTATGAGCTGCTCATAAAAAAAGCAAAATTTAGCCACTACCGTTTAAATCACCTTTCCATTTTCTACCCTGCTTATAACAGGACCTTAAAACATTCTCTCTGCATTTTAGGTTTTTGCATGTTTTTAATTCTTAAAGGGAAAGACAGAAAGAGCAAAGACTGGAGGTACTTTCTCTACACTATGCTATTGGTGCTTTTTAAACAGAAAGTAGCATTCTTCCTCAGTGTTCTATCAAGTGATGCAGAATTGTATTTTTCCCCAGATTACCTGGGAAAATTGTGCCTTTTCATATCCCAGCCTCAAGATGTCAGACAGCGCAATCGCTGGGCAAAATGTAAGGAACCTGCTATTTGATAAATTAATGCTTCATTTACGATGGGTGTATTATAAGAGCATGACATTTTTCTCATTCCCACCCCTGGGAGGCCACACGGAGATCACAAACAATCAACCCCAAGTCAAAACTTCACTCTCCACGACATCGTTAGTGTCCACCATCTGCGGTAGTGGTTGCTTTCTGCACAGAGACATTTTAAACAGGTTTCACATAAGAGCTTGGACTCCGAGACCTTCTCTATACACAAAACAACGTGAAGAACTGAGTCAGCCCCCACAGTAGGTTAAGTCCCTCCCAATCTACTTCTGCTTGAAATATTGTAATAGAATGTGTTGGAAAGGAACCCAAAGGTTGAAATTTTTTTTTTAATTTGCAGTATTATTTCCTGTCGAGAAGGAGAGGTTTTGATAAAGATTCTAGCCGCCATTTCTTTCCTATTGAGTCCCACTGGGTTAAAGGCATGTTGTCCCATGTGTGGATGGGAACAAGAGACAGGGAAGACAGGTCCCGCACAAGCCAACATCCTCCCTTCCACTCCCCTCCCAGACACCGCAGCCCACATCCTCAGCACCCAACAGAACCTGTAAGATGAAATGTACCATGTTATTTGCCATTGCCGCTGTAAAAAAATGATAAAAAATGTACAACACAAATGTTTCCTCTCACTGTTCTGGGGTCAGAAGTCCAGCCTAGGGCTTGAGGAACTAAAAGCCAGATGTCAGCATGACACATTCCTTCTGGAGGCTCCAGGGGAGAATCTATTTCTTGTCTTGGAAGAATACCAGAATGCTCTGTAGAAGGGTGAGTCACATACTTGGCACATATGGTCAGGAAGGACCAGTCCCTGGAGAAGGACATCATGCTTGGTAAGGTGGAGGGTCAGCAAAAAAGAAGAAGACCCCCAATGAGATAGACCTACACACAGGCTCAAACACAGCCATTTTGAAGAGGGCGCAGGGTTTTGTTTAGTTGCCTGTAACATTGTCATGAGTTGGAACTGACTCAAAGGCATCTAACACCAGGAAAGATTCCACATATTTCTAGCCTTTCCCAGATTCTAGAGGCAGCCCTTATTTCCTGGTTCTTTGTCACCTTACTCTTTGAAGTTAGCAGTAGCCAATTGCATCTTCTCTGCATCTCTCTGACACAGAATCCTCACCTCCCTCTTCTTTCCAGCCTTGTGCCTCCAGTGGGCCCATGAGGATCACATGGAACAATCTTCCTCGTGTGAGCTCGGCTAGTTAGTACCTTAATGCCATCTGTAGTCTTAACTTCCCTGCTCCACGTAAAGCAACATAATCATGGGCTCTCGAGAGTCAGACGGAGATATCTACATTCATCAGTTAGCTGGTTAGGAAGCAACTTTTCATCCAAAAATGTCCATTTCTGCATCATTTCCAAAGGGAAAGATTGTAACTTTCCCAAGCTCAGAGTCTGACCAGATGATTAACTTTGTCGTCAATGACCAAATTGTCAAGGCACAGGGCATATCGCTGTTGTTGTGAGGTACAGTTGAGTCAGTTCCGATACAGGGTTTCTGAGGAGCTGCTGGTGGGTTTGAACCACTGACCTTGCAGTTAACTGTCCAGCAATTCTAGTAAAACATAATAGATTTAACTCTTGGAGGCATTTAACTAGAAGCTGTACACAGGTGTTTCGTTTTGTTCTTTTTAGTTTGAATGCTGGTTTTATTGGGTCTGCTCACAAAGCCTTGGAAACTCACTCTAGCCACCTCCTAACCACCTAGCCCCATGGAGAAGCTGAGATGGGGCCGGCGGGGCAGTGCTGGAGAGAAGGCTGGTTGTTAAAGTTGCTTCTCTGATGCAAAAAGCCGTCGGAACTGACTCGACGGCACTTACCAACAATCAGTAAATTATTGGTGTGGCTCTGTTGGATCAGCACTGGACTGCTCAGCGCAACATCGGTGGTTCAAAGCCACCAGCTGCTCCTCAAAAACACTACAGAGGGTCAACAGCACTGAACCCTACCAGGTATTGCCTAATGAATATAAAGAAGAACTCTATTTCTAAACAGGGTCATGTTTGCAGGTGCAGGGGTCAGGACTTTAACAGGTATTTGCAGGGACAGAATTCAATGCATAAAACAAGCCAGGTCACAGAATATCAGACGCTCCCAATCCAAGATTGTTACCAATCACCTCTGTAATCTGGAGTTGGGTTTCTCTCCTAACAGATTGTTGTTGTTGTTGTTATTATGTGCCGTGGAGTTGGTTCTGACTCTTAGCAACCCTGTACAGGGTTTCCATGGCTGTAAATCTTTACGGGAGCAGAAAGCCTCATCTTTCTCCCATGGAACAGCTGGTAGTTTCGAACTGCTGACCTTAGTGTTCGCAGCCCAATTCGTAACCACTACACGACCAGAGCTCCTTATAGCCAATTATAACCTCCCTTCCTCACATCATCCAAGGCTGGAGCAAAACCTTACTTCCTTAACTCACTTCAAAGTCACCCACCAACCCTCAGATTCTAGATCCAGTCCCTTTAGCTCCCTCTCAGAGATGCCTACAGTTCCCAGTGGGGTGTATTCGCTCATCCTGCGGTAAGTAATAAACCCGTGTAGTTACAGGTGTGTTCCAGTTAGCCTGGTGGAAAGCATGGTATGTTCACCATAACAGATCTTACGTTGGCAGACATTCTTCAAACGAAATAGAGAGCTACTAGTATGTGGCACTATAGGATAAGCACTGGATGACTAACCTCAAGGTCATCAGTTCAAACCTACCAGTCACTTCTTGGGGACCAACTTGATGGCACTTAACAACAACAACACCATGTAGATACAACAGTCCTGATTAAATAAGAAAAAGTTTTTTTAAACCATGGCTGTAGAGTCAACTCCAGCCCACGGTGACCCTGTATGTGTCAGAGTAGAACTATGCTCCATAGGATTCGCAATGGCTGATTTATCAAAAGTAGGTTGCCAGGACTTTCGTCTGCAGCATCACTGGGCAGACTTACCTCCAACCTTTCACATTTACCAGATGCTTCCCCCAGAGACACCTGTAAAAGGTGCTGCTGCGGTTGATGGTGTTAAGTGCTGTTGAGTCCGTTCTGTCTCCTAACAACCCTGTGTGGGGTTTCCAGGGAGCAGCTGATAGGTTTCAACTGTCGACACTGAGATTAGCTGTCACACCAGGACTCCTGTTGTGTTTAAGTGCCATCGAGTCAGTTCCAACTCATATTGACCCTGAACAGGATTTCTGAGACTTTAAATCTTTGTGGAAGCTGAAGGTTTTGTTTTCCTCCCTCAGAGTGGCTGGTGGGCTGAAACCACTAATCTTGTGGTTCGCAATCCAGTGCTAACCCTTTAAAGCCACCACACTCCCTGCCTGTATGGGAATAGTACCACCTAAGTCTTTGTGTTCACCCACAAGTAATTCCTCTGAATAAATTCCTAGTGGTAAGATTCACTCTCTATATACTATTTAGGTTTAAAAACAAAAGCATACTGATAAAGTAACCAGAAAAAAGTTTGCAATTAATTTAAATGTCTATTTACGTTGTGTTGCTCTGTGCCATTGAGTTGGTTCCAACTCACAGTGACCCTGCAGAGGGTTTCCCAGAGCAGTTGGTGGACCTGGACTGACAAGCTTGTGATTAGCAGACCAAGGCTTACCCTATAGTGCCACACCAGGACTCCAACATTGTTATTCAGTACCATCCAGTTGGTTCCCACTCATAGCAACCCTGTATAGCATAGGGCTTCCAAGGAGCAGTTGGTGAGTTTGAACCACCAGCCTTGTGATTAGCAGCAGTCCAGTACTTATCTTACAGTACCACACCAGGATTCCAGGACTCTAATGTTGTGGTTGTTAAGGGCTATCAAGTGGGTGCCGACTCATAGCAACCCTGTAGGTGGTTTCCAAAGGGCAACTGGTAGTTTTGAACTCCTAACCTTGTGTTTAGTAGTATAGTGCTTATCCTACAAGGCCACACCAGGACTTCAGGACTTCACTAGTGGAGCATAGAAGTGTCCACATTCTGCACCATGAGCAACACTGGGAGGAATGGAGTCCCTAGGAGGTGGGGCGGGGGGCACAGAAACTGTCACATAACTACCTGTAAAATGTATGTGCAGTGTTACAACAGAAAGTTAGTATCTTTGATAAAAACACCCAGGTAGTTAGTCCTAAGAACAAAAACACTGTTTCGTAAACCCAGCTCACCTGTGTTAGCTAACACTACCTTCGTTCACTTTCTGAGCTTCCTAATGCGCTCAGGTCGGAGCTGTTATTAGCTCCCCATCATAGTACTCAATTACAACGAGGCTTGGAATCACGTGGTTTTGTCCACACGCGCTACCAGCAAGCGCGGCTGTTTTAGCAGTCTCTGGGTCCATCAAGTTTCTGGTGTCTTCGCTCGAAGATTGTGGCAAGTAGTATTGGCGAACTTATATCAGTAATGTTTTCAAGAATGAATGAAGTAGCAATTAAAGGAAAAGGAGAATAGGAAAGGCTTTGGCTCAGGCGTTAACAATGTTGTGATTTAATGCACAAAGATTTTATAAAGCAACTTCGTTGTTGTTCTGAAATTCTGTCAAGTCAGCTCCCACTCATAGTGAACCTGTATAGAGTTTCCGAAGCTGTAAATCTTTGCGGGAACAGAAAATCTCAGTTTTCTCCTGCAGAACAGCTGATGGGCTCACACCTCAGACCTGGTGGCTCATAGTCCAGTGCTTACCCTACAGAGCCAGCACAAGCCTCAATTTTGTTGTTAGGATTCTTATCACCTAAGAAATAATTACATGGAATCAATTTACAGTACTTATCACATAGTCTTCTCTGCTTCAAATTGATAATAAACTTGAGTAAGTGCAAAAGCAATTTGGATCTGTGAACCTAAAAAAAAAAAAACCAAAATGAAGCTTTCGTATAGCATCCATACAATAAACACTGGACTTCAAACGATGAGGCCCTTGGTTCGAGTCCAAAAGCTACTCCATGGGAGAAAGATGAGGCTTTCTGCTCCTAAGAAGACTTAACACTTTGGAAACCCTAGGCAGGGTCTATGAGTAGGAACAACAAGGATTCTGTGTGGTCCCAAATGGGAGGTTCATGGGCTGACTCCATGGGTTACCACGCTGGGTGGCACTCACCCAACCTAGTGAGGTCACTGACCAAGTAGTCAATGTCATTGTTGAAAACCAGCAACTTGTTGATATTTTTGTTTTGTTTTTCAGATTGTAGTGAAGAAGAAAGATTTTTCTATGTATTTCAGCATTTCCAACTCAGTATCTGTGTGAATTGTCCGTTCTTATCTCTTGGCCACTTTCCCCTCATCGATGTTTTTGACCTTTATATTTATTTTATTGGCCCATTATATTCTGGGCTTTTCCTGTAAACTCACCCACACTCTGAAGCATCGGGCTGTAGGTGAACAATGAATAAACAAGAAAAACATCTGAGCTACCAGATCATTCTTTTCTATGCTTTTATGAGGAAAGCACATTGATGGGGCTTTGGAAACCAAAAGCCATTGGGGTCATGTCCTCATGGAGGTTCACGGGCCAGAGAGGAGCTAGGGTGTGCAAATACAAAAGTCAGTCACAAGCGGCAAGAGAGGACGGTCACCAGGAAGAGGGAATTGCATGCAGCAGGAAATCAGGGAAGAAAGAGCTGCTCCTGGCTAGGAGATAAAGGATGGGTTCCCGGGAAAAGGTACAGTTAATCCAGACGACGTCTGGAGATGGGGCACTGACAAAGGCACACAGCACAGCACATGCTCGTGGAAAAATGCAGAGGCTCAAACCCATGATTAAAGAAGATTCAATGTTTTCATCCAACTGTAGTGAAAACTAGGAGTAAGAGCTCATGAGGGGTTAAAACTGGAGCTTTTGTTTAATAACCATGGGGTTCTGGTGTGGCGCTGTAGGGTAAGCACTAGACTGCAAACCTCAAAGCCAGGGTGCAAATCCATCAGCTGTTCCTTGAAGACCCTATATAGGGTCATGGGGAGTCGGAACTGACTCGACAGCGCTTAACAACAACAGTGATAACCAACAAGCCTTTGGTCGTTTGTATGTTTTTCAGGGCTCCAGAGATTAGATATGCATGGGCATATCTTTTGTTGTTGTTGTTGTAGGTGTCGCCAGATCAACTCCCACTCATACAGACCCTATGCACAAGAAAAGGAAACACTGCCCAGTCCTGTACAATCTTGGTAATTGTTGTTCAACCTGAGCCATCACTGCTGCCACTGTGTCAATCCATCACATTGGGGGTCGTCTTCTTAGTCACTGACTCTCCACTTTACCAAGCATGACATCCTTCTCCAGGGACTGGTCCCTCCTGATAAGATGTCTGAAGTACAAAAAACGATGTCTCACCATCCTCACATCTAAGGAGCATTCTGGCTGTACTTCTTCCAAGACAGATTTGTTTGTTCTTTTAGAAGTCCAGGGTACTTTCAATATTCTTCATCAACACTATAATTCAAATGCATCAACTTTTCTCCAGTCTTCCTTATTCATTATCCAAACAGTCTTTTGTCATTGTGAAGTGCCGTCAAGTCAGTTCTGACTCTTGGTGACCCTGGATAGGGTTTCCAAGGAGTGACTGTTGGATTTGAACTGTCAGTCTTGTGGTTAGCCATCCAGTGTATGTCCTAAAATGCCACACTTACCTTTGTTGTTGTTGTTAGGTGCCATTGAGTCAGTACTCACCCTTAGCGACCCTGTTCACAGCAGAATGAAACACTGCCCGATCCTGGGCCAACCTCACTACTGTAGCCACGCTTGAGTCCATCTATGACGCCACTTGACCAATCCATCTCGTTGGGGGTCTTCCTCTTTTCCTCCTACCCTCTACCTCACCAAACATGATATCCTTCTCCAATGACTGCTCCCTCCTGACAATATGTCCAAAGTATGAGAGACGAAGTTTGGCCATTTTGGCATCTAAGGAGCATACTTCTTTCAAAACAGATCTATTGGTTCTTTTGGCAGCCCATGGCATTTTCAATATTCTCCTCCAACACCATAACTCAAAAGCATCAATTCTTCTAAGGACTTCCTTATTCACTGTCCAGCTTTCTTATGCACATGAGATTGTTGAAAACACCATGGCTTGGGTCAGGTGCACCTTAGTCCTCAAGCTGACATCTTTGCTCTTCAATACTTTAAAAAGGTCTTGTGCAGCAGATTGCCTAATGCAATACGTCATTTGATCTCTTGACAGCTGCTTCCATGAGTGTTGATAGTTGATCCAAGAAGAATAAAGTCCTTGACAACTTGATTTTTTTCTCCATTGATAAGAATGTTGTTTATTGGTCCAGTGGTGAGGGTTTTTATTTTCTTCACATTGAGATGTAATCCATATCAAAGGCTGTGCTCTTTGATCTCCATTACATACCATCAAGTCAGTTACTAGTCATAGCAACCCTGTATAAGGTTCCCAAGGAGCAGCTGGGGGGTTTGGACTGCCGACCTTGCGGCTCAAACTGACCTTGGAGTGTAGAGCATTACCCTGCACGAGTGCACACAGCTGTCTTCAGTGAGGCCCATATTCAGTCTACTACCGAGACCATCAAGAAGAAATGTGGTGTAGTCAAGCGGCAGGAGTGAGGACCATACTATAAGGGAATTTGACCACCAGGCATGGGGGACTTTAGCGAGAAGGCAAGGAGTAAGGGAGGATTTGAACAGCATGAATGCTGAGGAAGGTATTATTGCTAAAAATAGTCTTTGGTTTATTTCTGTCTAAAAAAATAGTCATTTTCCTTGAATATAAAAGGCTTGGACTACTAGTCAGAATACAGGAAGAATGCAACAGAAAGGGAGAGGTAGAAGAGCCCAGATAGGACAGGGGAAGTTGGTAAACATCTCTCTGGTATTCTTTGCTTTCAGCCAACATCCATCGGACATCAGCAATGATATCTCTCATCCTCTTCTGAATTCAGCTTGAACCTCTGGAGTTCAGTGTGTCATACTGTGGTGGCTTCTGAGTTGCTGTGATTCTGAAAGCTATGCCACCAGTATTTTAAATACCAGCAGGGTCACCCATGGTGAACAGGTTTCAGATGAGCATCCAGACGAAGACAGACTAGGAAAAAGGAGTGATGAACTACTTCTGAATCTTTAGTCACTGAAAATCTTATGAATAGCAGAGAAACACTGTCAGATATAGTGCCGGAAAATGAGCCCCTCAGGTTGGAAGCCATTCAAAATGCGACTGGGGAAGAGCTGCCTCCTCAAAGTAGAGCTGACTGTGATGACATGAATGGAATAAAGCCCACGGAACCTTTATTTGTTGATGGGGCACAACTCAAAATGAACAGAAACAGCTATAAATATCCATTAATAATCGGAACATGGAATGTGTGAAGTATGAATCTAGGAAAATTGGAAATTGTCAAAACTGAAATGGAATGCATAGACATCGATATCTTAGGCATTAGTGAGCAAAAATGGACTGGTATTGGCCATTTTGAATCTGACAATCACATGGCTTACTATGCCGGCAATGACAAATTGAAGAGGAATGGTGTTGCATTCGTTGTCAAAAAAAAAAAAAACATACCCAGATCAGTGATGACGTACAATGCTGTATGTGATAGGATAATATCCATGCGCCTACAGGGAAGACCATCATACAGACAAAAAGCAAAAAGTCATTAAGATGACAAGAAAGAAAGAAAAGGTCAAAACGGATGTCAGAAGAGACACTGAAACTTGCTCTCCAGCATAGAGATGCTAAAGCAAATGAAAGAAATGAGGGGGTACAAGAGCTAAACAGAAATTTTCAAAGGACAGCTTGGGATGACAAAGCCAAATATTACAACAAAAAGTGCAAAGATCTGGAATCAGAAATCCAAAAAGGAAGAACACACTCAGCATTTCTCAAGCTGGGGGAACTAAAAATAAAAATTGAAACCTCGACTTTCATTACTGAAGTATTCTCTGGGCAAATTATTGAATGATGCAGAAAGCATCAAAAAGAAGATGGAAGGACCCCCCTTTCAAGACTGAGACTCAGGGGGAATACACGAGCAGGCATGTGGTCTGGCTGGTGACCATGTTGGTCACCGATAATGGGAAGAGGGGGAAAAACAGCAATGAAATTGGGAGCTGGGTTTGACCATGTTCAACAGACTCCTGTGAGCCCAGGTGGAGACCTGGTTGACCAACAGTATGGCAAGACCCAGGGACTACTGGACCCAGAGGCAGTGACATGGCCACAGAGGACTAGAGCAGAGAGTGAAGCATCCAGCTGATGTGAAGTGAGGGGAAATGCACAGGAACACCCACACTTGCAGATAGTACCCACTTGACCTGGCTTCAAAGGCTGGATGATCAAAACTCAACTAGAAGAAAAGAGAAGGAAAAAAAAAAAAAAGAGTAACCTGCTACTATTTGATGAACTTTACTCTGGTAGCGTAGTGGTTACGAATCAGGCTGCGAACCTTAAGGTCAGCGGTTCGAAACTACCAGCTGCTCCACGGGAGAAAGATGAGGCTTTCTACTCCTGTAAAGATTTACACCCCTGGGAAACCCTGTACTGGGTCGCTATGGGTCGGAACCGACTCGATGGCACTTAACAACAACAACAACATAGATGTAGTAGCTCAAAAAAGGGAACAAATCTTCACAGTGAGGATCCCTTCCAACAGGGTTGACAGGGTTGGGCAAATTGGACATTGGCTACCCAAAATGGGGGGGAGAGGGGTAGACTACAAAGGCAAGAAATGACTGGCTTACAAGCTTTCAAGAGGGAACCTAGTTCCAGATGGGGTGGGGGAAGGTAGAATCTCCACTGAATGGTTTCCAATCTGTTGTGATGGGACTAACGAAAGGAGATGGGGATAAGACTCTTGTGGTACAACAGTGAATAATTGCTATCAGGACTGACTGTGAGGGTCAGAAATGTACAGGTAGATGTTTTGTGACAAAAGGAGAGGAGTGACTGATTTTGCAGTCCAGGAGCGGAGGTCTCTGGGACCATCAAGTGAGAAGAGCGGAGTGCAGGACCCTACCCAGGGATGCAGTGACACCAGAAATGGAGGCAGAGATGATGACATGGAGAGATGGAGCAGCTGGGGACACTGAACTCAGGGAGGGAGAGGGACTGTGTGCTGATGGCCAGGGGGCAGGCCTGTGGGGTGTATGCTTTGATTGTTTGATCGTGCATGGAGGGGATTGTAATCATTGCAATGAAATGAAATATGATAGGATGAATGTAAAATTGATATTCTCCCATGTAGACCTACATAATTCACAATAAAAACTTAAAAAAAAAAAAAGAGAGAGAGATAGATGGAAGGAATACACAGAGTCACTCTACCAAAAGGAAATGGTTGATGTTCAGCCGTTTCAAGAGGTAGCATGTGATCAAGATACTGAAGAAAGAAATCCCAGGTGCATTGAAGGAAATGACAAAGAACAAGGCATCCGGAATTTATGGAATAAAAATTGAAATCTTTTAAGAAAGTGAGGCGGGGCACAGGAGGCACTCACTCATCTCTGCCAAGAAATTTGAAAGACAACAATCTGGCCAACTGATTGGAAGAGATCTGTATTTGTATCCATTCCAAAGTGACCCAACGGAGTGCGGAAATCATCGGACAGTATCTTTGACATATCATGCGAGTAACGTTTTACTAAAGGTAATACAGAAACCCCTGTATAGCATTTCTTAAATCCTTATGGGGCAGAAAGTCTCATCTTTCTTTAATGGGTTTGAACTTCCGACCTTGTGGTTAGCCGTCAAGTGTGTATCCACAGTCTCACCAGGGCTCCCCTACTTGTCTCAGAGTTCCTTAAAAATTTTTAATCAAAATGGTGGCTTCTGAGGGGATTGGCTGGGCCAGTTTAATTAATGGCAGCGAGGTCAACTCTGAAGTTGTTTTGTGAGGATTCCAAAAGAGTCATCTTGATAGGTTTTCTCAAAGGACACATGATACTCATGAACACTTATTAAGAAGTTTTCAGGAAATCGAAAACTGCATTGGTGAGAAAAAGACTAGGAACATTGTGTCAAGGAGCTGTCTTAGCACCACACAATTCACCTGTCCATTCTTCGTAAGTAGCAAGGGCTGTCCTGGGAGAATTGCATCTGGACACTTTATCTCATCCACTCTACAGCTCCTGCTTGCCCTTCAGATTTTAGTTTGTTCCCAGATCAAAGAACCCATCAAAGGAACACATGAGTCCACTCAAGGTTGCCAAAACCGCCTTTTTGACTTGGTGTAAATAGAACAGTTCAGAATTCTTTGGGGAAGGGATGTTGTTATTAAGTGCCGTAGAGTTGGTTCCAACTTATAGTGATCCTGAATAGGGTTTCCAAAGAGTGGCTGGTGAGTTTGAACCACTGACCTTGCAGTTCAAACCAACCTTGTGCTTTATCCCACAGCGCCACCCCAAGACTCGTGGGGAAGAGTGGGAGAGATGGAAATGGAGAGACCTAAATGGAGGAGATGTTAACAAACAGTAGCTTCACATTTTGATATTTGTAAAATTAAGATTTCTATAATTGGGTAGCAATGCTTACTGATTTACCCTCATTCATGAGGATATCAAGATAGTGGACAATGCAAAGTTGAGAGACCTCAACTGGTCTCTAAATGTAATCCTGTAGGAGGTAAGACATTTCCTTCCAAAAACAGATTTTGAGATGGGGTTTTGAGAAAGGTGAGAGTATTGGAGGACCCCTGGTGATGCAGCAGTTAAGTGCTCAACTACTAACCATATGTCAGTGGTTCAAATCCCATAGCTGCTCCTAGAGAAAGATGTGACTGTCTTGAGTCTGTAAAATGTAAACACTGTTCTCCTCTGTCCTACAGGATTTCTGTGAGTTGCAATCGACTTGCCAACTATGGGTTTTTGGATTTGAGAGTCGTGCTGAAGTCATTTAGAGATGAAGAAAAGCGTTATCAAGCAGCCGTTTTCAGAGCATCTTCCTTCCATGGTGTCACTGGGCATGTTCCAATTGCCAACTTTCCAGTTGGTAGTTGAGCACAAACTGTTTTCTCCTCACCAGGACCTCTGAGAAGAGGAACTGAGGACAAATGAATATATTAGGGAAACTGGAGTAAAACAGAGTGTGGGAAGCTATAATCTTTCTCCACGTGGTGCATGTGGATGGGTCTTCCATCCCAGAATGCCTCCTGGAATTGTAGCTCCCCTCCACAAGTATTCATTCCCCTTCCTGACAGCCCTCCTTCTGCTTTAACGTCTGGAGGCAAATCTTAAGAAGTCCTCGGCTCCAGTCACCCACAACAGTAAAGCAGATAGCTTCCGTGGACCCTTCATTTCTTATTCTGTGGCATCCACATTAAACACGTGATGTTACAGCACAGTGGAATCGATGGCTTAATGGGCTGTATTTATATGCAAGTGATATTTCCATTCATCTAAAAACTATCCCTTAAAAGTCTGTAAACTTAATTCATAGAAAAAAATCTCAACATAACTTTACCGGGTTTTCTCCTCTGAATAACAATACCATAGTTTTCGTAGCTTTCTCTTTCTTTTTTGATCAACTCCCATTTTCTTCCTGGAGATATATCCCCAAAGATGTGAATAAAAGCCCCACACGTGAGTTTTGCGAGTGTGTGTCTCTGGAGCCTCTAATGTGCAGAGGAATGCAAGGCACCAGAAAGCCCAGACCAGCCACATGATGTGAGCGGGAAGAGCTTCGTGATGTGAAGGCAGACCCCGGCCCAGATGAGAGCCAGACGTCCACAGGGGGCGGGAGGACACTGGTGTTGCAGACTCAGTTCTGGTCACTTAACTGCCCATTTACAAATAACCTCTTGTAGTAGTGTCTTGTGGCTGCCCTAGCAAATTGCCACAAACTGGGGGGCTCCAACAGTTAAGCACTCAACTACCGTATTTTTCGTGTTTGTGCATCCAAGGAAATAATGTGCATATTTCATAGCTCACATAAGAAATTAACCCATGATGGGGGTGCACAGCTTGCAAAAAATATATACAGTACTCGCCAGAAAGCTGGAGGTTCAAAAGCACCCAGGAAGATGAACCTGAGTGCTGAAGAAAGCTAGAGCTTTTTCATTTGTTTTAGCTCCAGACAGGAGGTAGCAACCAAAGGAAGCTGGTCCTCAGGGGGCTGTGAGAAAGGAGGGGTCAGAGTTCGAGAATTAGGATTCAAACTACCTCTTTGGTCATGAGACAAGAGTAATTAGTTGGTGCCTAGCTACTATTACTGAAAGCTTTCCTCAAATATTCTATATAAGAATTCTTATTAAAGGGGGGAGGGCGGATTGTAAAACATAAGCTTATCTTTTCATAAAATCTTGACTTTCTGGAGTCAATGAGGCTGGATGAGCCCTTGAAATGATTGCTCTGTGATAATCAAACCAAAAATACTTCCTGAAATCGTCTTTAAACCTAAAAAACAGCTTGCCTCTTGTGGCCCTGTAGGATAAACACTGGACCTCAAAGTCAGTTTAAACCTCTGAAACCCTACACAGCGACGCGATGAGTCGGAACCAACTCTACGGTACTTACCAACACCATTGTCTGTTTTAACGTTCTGGTGTGGCACTGTAGCATATGGGATCAAACGGACAACAGTCTAGAGAAAAGTTAGAGGAGAAACTCACGAGGCAATGAGTTCATGTTAATGGTGGGAAAATTGTTGGGAGAAGGAAGCTGAGAATGGAGCCTACTTGAAGAATGTCATCGAAAAAAGAAGTGTCACCGAACTGGACACGTAGAAAGTGTTGAATTGGTGAATGTTCTGCTGGGCACATTCGCAACAACAGCAAAAGTAATAAAATACATTGCTTAAATTAAGTAAGTGGGGTTCACCCAGCTCTGTCCAACTGAACATAAGGAGCTTGGCATGGTAGGCTTTGTGTTGTTGTATGTGCCGTGGAGTCGGTTCCAACCCATAGCGACCCTGTATAGGGTTTCCGAGGCTGTAAAGCTTTACGGGAGCAGAAAGCCTTATCTTTCTCCCACGGAACAGCTGGTGGTTTCAAACTGCTGACCTTGCGGTTTGCAGCCCGATTCATAAACACTACGCTACCAGAGCTCCTTGCACTCTGGTTTCTAGTTGGGTGTTCCACTAATTTGGCTACTCTAGAGAACCCCAAAGAAGGTTGGGTTTTAAAGCACTTCTCAAAACCCCCTGGTGACGTTCACAAAGGTTAGGAGACAAGAAGAATGGGAACAGGAAACACAAGGGGGATTGAAATGAAGTGTGTGGCTTGTTGAATGTAAAACTGATGATCTGCTCTGTAAACCTTCACCCTTGGAATAAGCAAGAAAGACTCTTGTATCTCCGATGAAAAGCCATGAGCTGTTTCTAGCACACTTCCATAGTCTGTCGGATCCTCTGGAGTTTGCAACCTTCCCTGATTGTCAGCTATTTTGTTCTTCTTTATATTATGGTTAACTGCTACCAATGCAGACATGCGTATAACATCCATCTGGTGGAGGTCAATGGATTCCACCCCTCCACAAAATATACGAGTCTGAGACATTTTACAGAGCCAGAAAGTGAAAACATGCTAAAGCACACACAAACCATGGGGAATTCCACTTCCCTTACATGACAAGCCAGCTTTCAAACATTGAGGGGAAGGTGGGATAAAGACAGAAGATGACCAGATTCCCAAAAGAAAGGATTTGTCCCCATCCTTTTTTAGATGAAAATTTATCTCTATACCTGACAATTCTTGGGAAATGTAGACGATACAGAGATGTGCAAGCAGCAATTTGAATGTGACTTCGGCATCCTGGGGAGTGGGCACGGGGTGATCATCATGAACGTGTTGGTGTATACCCTTCCAGTTATACTTTGTTGTTGTTAGGTGCCATCAAGTCGGTACCAACTCTTAGTGATAACAACACTGCCCAATCCTGGACCAACCTCACTATTGTTGCCACGCATGAACCCATTGATACTGCCACTTTGCCAATACATCTTGCTGGGGATCTTCCACTTTTTCTCTGACCCTCCACCTTACCAAACATGATATCCTTCTCCAGCGACTGGTCCCTCCTGACAATATGTCCAAAGTATAAGAGACGAAATTTGGCCATCCTGGCCTCCAAGGCGCACTCTGGCTGCACTTCTTCCAACACAGATCTGTTTGTTCCTTTGGCAGCCCATGGCACTTTCAATATTCTCCTCCAACACCATAACTCAAATGCATCAATTCTTCTGTGGTCTTCCTTATTCACTGTCCAGCTTTTACATGCATATGACGTTATTGAAAATACCATGGCTTGGGTCAGGCGCACCTTAGTCCTCAGACTGGCATCTTTGCTCTTCAACACTTCAAAAAGGCCTTGTGCAGCAGATTTGCCTAATGCAATACGTCATTTGATCTCTTGATTACTGCTTCCGTGAGTGTTGATGGTCGAGCCAAGAAAAATAAAGTTCTTGACAAGTTCAATCCATTGATAAGAATGTTGTTTATTGGTCCAGCGGTAAGGATTTTTGTTTTCTTTACATTGAGATGCAATCCATACCAAAGGCTGTGTTCTTTGATTTTCATCAGTAAATATTTTAAGTCCTCTTCACTTTCAGCAAGCAAGGTGGTATCATCTGCATATCGCAGGTTGTAGTGAGTCTTCCTCCAATCCTGATGCCACATTTTTATTCATATAACCCAGCTTCTCAGATTATTTGCTCAGCATACAGGTTGAATAAGTATGCTGAAAAAATACAACCCTGTCACACACCTTTTAAACCGTTCAGTGTTCCCATGCTCTTTTCGAACAA
This sequence comes from Chrysochloris asiatica, assembly GCF_000296735.1. Classification (NCBI taxonomy): domain Eukaryota; kingdom Metazoa; phylum Chordata; class Mammalia; order Afrosoricida; family Chrysochloridae; genus Chrysochloris; species Chrysochloris asiatica. The sequence goes on along the minus strand of NW_006408680.1, from coordinate 1,940,778 downwards.
CCGCCTCTTGGTCCATGACAGATTCCTCATAAGCACAATGAAGTGTTCCAGAATACTCATACTTCACAATGTTGTCCATAGCTTGTCATGATCCACACAATCGAAAGCCTTTGCATAGTCAACAAAGTACAGGTAAACATCTTTTTTATATTCTCTGCTTTCAGCCAAGATCCATCGGACATCAGCAATGATATCCCTCATTCCATATCCTCTTCTGAATCCGTCTTGAGCCTCTGGAAGTTCTCTGTCAATGTATGATTGCAGCTGTTTCTGTATTACCTTTAGTAAAACTTTACTCACATGGGATATCAAAAAACACTGTCCAATGATTTCTGCATTCTGTTGGGTCACCTCTCTTTGGAGTGGGCACAAATACGGATCTCTTCCAATCATTCAGCCAGATAGTTGTCTTCCAAATTTCTTGACAGAGATGAGTGAGTGCCTCCAGTGCCGCCTCAATTTCTTTCCAGTTATACTTATGTAGATAAAAATCCTCATCCACAGATGAATAGCTAGGTATGTAAAGAGAATGATAGCTACATAGACTGTTGTTGTTGTTACATGCCATCGAGTCGGTTCTGACCGATAGCAACCCTGAGGAGCTTCTGGTGAGTTTGAACCACTGACATTGCAGTTCAAACCACCCTTGTGGCCCAGTGCATTATCCTACAGCACCATGCCAGAACTCCTACATAGACTGAGAGCTCAGTAAATTTCTCTTTTTGCTTAAAATTCTAGAGTGAGAGTAGTCCCATATTTTTAAATTGAGAACATGAGTTTTATCCCAGAGAGCTTTGGCATCGCTTTTTATTCTGATAAGATTTCAAGCTTAAAGGAAAGTCACAAGATGATGTCAAAGAACTCCTTTACCAGTTTCAACGGTTGCCCCATGTCTTTTATCTATGCACACACTATCTCTGTATGTATGTGTACAATTTTCCCCAAACCATTGGAGAGTAAATTGCAGTCATCGTGCCCTGTAATCCACAAACCTGCAGGCTGTATTTCCTAAGAATAAGAACGCTTTCTTCCAAAACCGCAGTGTACTTACCAAGATCGAAGAACTGAATATTGACCTAGAGACTCACCCCATGCAGTGGCCATTTTCAAACTTCTTCATTCCTCCTAATAGTTTACATTGCTGTTGCTAAGTACCACTGAGTTGATTGCAACTCATATGGACCCTGTCTGTCTAGGGTTTCTGAGGAGCACCTGGTAGGTAGGTTTGAACTGCCGACCTTGTGGTTCGCTGTCCAGTGCTGGTCCTGCACCACTACACCAGGACTCCTATTACGTTGCTGTCTATTTCTGTCTTCCTAATCTAGAATCAAATCCAGTATCACACACCAGGAGAATACTTTAATGTATCCCTGGTATCCCACCACATGGATTGTAGCTTTCATTGTTGAATGTTTGCTTTCTCTTCCTCCTTTTCTGTAAGTAATGTTACTGTGACTGTCTTCATTTTGAAATCTTTGTCCCACCCTCCTTAGACAATTTTCTTAGACTCAATAAGTTCAACCATGAGGGGAGTTCTTGCCGTTTTTGTAGGTCAAACTGATGAAATATTGGTGATTTCATTGCTTCCAGATTAATAGAAAAGTGAAATAAGTCCAACAAAGGAATTTATTAACATTTTGATCTTCCACAGAACAGGAGGTTGCTTGGTCCTCTTATCTTCTTCAGGACTGGCAAGTGATGCCTTTCAAGTCTTTGTTGATACTGCAGGGAAACATTTACATCCGCTGTTTGCATCTCTTTTTAAAAGAGGATTTTGGAGTGTTTAAGGTAAGTTGTTGTTGTTGTTGTTGTTGTCAAGTTGGTTCCGACTCACAGCAACCCTGTACAGGGTTTCCAAGGCTGTAAATCTTGGTGGGAGAAGAAAGCCTCATCTTTCTCCAGTGGAGCAGCAGGTGAGACACCAATATTGTGGTTAGCAATCCAGTGCTTATCCTACAGAGCCACCGCACTCCCAGTTAAGATGTAATGACAATTTATATTTCTTATTTTTTGAATCTGCTATTATTGTCCTTCACCCTTCTACGAGGGTTTCTCATCATTACAAAAGTTATTTAAGAATTTCTGTGTTAAAGAATTAAATCTTTATCTGTTTGAATGGTACCCTGAGGTACATCAGGAAAACTTGGCTGTCTCTCCTTTTTTACAACTCAATACCTCACCCAAAGTCCTGGGTGTGTGGCTCCACATTTCTGTCACCATTCTTGTGGATCATGTTAGATGTTCTGTGAAGGGTGTTGGTAAGAGTCCGCAAGGAAGTCTAGATGGTGGTGTGTGTTGGTATTCACACAGACGCCTATGCAATCCAGTGTCCATAAAAAAGCTTTCAAAATGCCTACAGCTCCCCACTTACAAAGACTCATTGGAATAACTAAGTGTCTCTTATCTTCCATTAACCACCTACCCAACTCTGATCTGCTGAGCCTTAAATTACCTGCAGACCCTATGTGTGAGACTACATTCTTGCTGTTGTAAGCAGCTGTGTTTAAGGAGAATTGTCATGCCTCATTATCATAGCGGACACTACTAATTAAGTAACCTGGGTGTCATGTAAGCACATTCCTGTATGCTTTCCTCTTGCAAACCAGACAAGAAATGTCAATCCAGTTGAAAGAGCACCTCTGCTCCCAAGGGGGCCCATAAAGGGCCTGGACTACATCACTTGGGTTATTTTAGAGTTTTGTTCCTTCAACGAAAACAGAAGACACTGTCCTCTGTCTGGAGAGCAGATGTAAAGTCTGGAAATAAATATTTAACGATAAGCGAGAAACCTTTGTGAACACCAAGTACAGATTTATAATTGATGGTGGAAACTTTGGGGACTGTGACAAGTTAGTTCTAGAACATCCAAATTCTAAAAGGCGCATTCAGCGTATTGGCTTTTAAAGTTTGAATTTCCTTCCAGGTGTTTTCAGGGCTGCTGATGAAATTAAATCTGTCCCGCCATTCAAGGTCTTGATTTTTTTTTTTTTAATTAAAATATAAGATGTGGAGAATAAAAATTAAATACACATCAGAGAGGCTAATACTTAAATTCATTCACAGTGGTTTGCTGTTGTGCCTTTAAAACTTGGTTTTTTTGTTTTTTGGGTTTTTTTGTAAGAAGGTGGAGAGATATGAAGTTCTCTTTTAAAAAAAAATCTTAGCAAAGGATAGGATCAGCGCCCATATGCTAAACAGAGCAGCCTTGCTCATTGGAAGGACTCATTGTTTATTATGGGATCAAATAGGGCAGATTACCCAATAAGTGAGGTAAGCACTGGCTTACTTGTGCATACTTACTTTTCTGTAATGAACATGACAGTACAGATTAGTGTTCGCTACAGATGAGTAAGTGGAGCACTAGAAAACACAGGCTTACCTTGCTTGCTGGGTACTCCATTCCTGTCAAAGCCAGAACATGTCACTGCTATCCATTCGATTCCAACTCGTAACTACTCTAGAGGACAGACTAGAATTGTTCTCTAAGATTCGCGAGGCTCGTTCTTTACAAAAGCAGACTCATCTTCATTCCACCGATCAGTTGGTAGGTCCAGAATCAACGACCTTTCAGTTAGCAGTTCCATGTTCAACCCATTTCACACCAGAATTTTTCCTCTGCTTGTGAGGAATCGTAAATTTTAGCAGAGACTTTGATTCCGTTGTTGCTGTTGTTAGGTGCCGTTGAGTTGGTTCCCACTCATAGTAACCTTATGAACAACAGAACAAAATATTATCCAGTCCTGCGCCATCCTCACATAATAGTACCGAGAGACTTATCTTTAAGGCCACTAATTTCAGCTTCATTGATTCAAATCGATTCTTTTGCCCTTTCAGTGTTTTGTCTATTTCTGAGCTCTTAGTATTAATCTTTTGGATTTCTAATAGCAGGGATTGTATTATTTCAAAGTTTGCATTTAGTTTGTCTCTTGGTTCTTGTTGTTGTTGTTAAGTGCCATTAAGTCGGTTCCAACTCATAGCAGTCCTGTATAGGGTTTCCGAGGAACAGGTGGTGGGTTTGAACTGCTGACTTTGTGGTTCTTAGTCCAGTGCTAATCCACAGAACCACACAAGGAGTCTTTGTTCTTGTAGTGTTTTCGTAAATTTTTCCAATTTTTTTTTCTGTGTTCTCCTTGCTTTCCTCTATCTTTCTGTCAATCTGTTGAAAGAACCTAAATAGCATTCTTTTGAATTCTTTCTCAGTTAGTTCCATTACCTTTTCTTCCTCAGAAATGTTTTCTGGCTCTGCATCTTGGTCATTTGTTTGAACCACTCTCTCTTATATCTTTGTGTAAGCTAAAATCTTCTGTTGCCTCCGTGACATCGTGGTGTCCTTGCCATGAGTCAGAAGAGACATCATGGTGTCTGGTTATGTCCTACTATGGTGTGAGAAAACTAACAACAATAGTAAATATCATCCTTAATAATAACAATTAGAATCGCAATCATTCTGCTGGGATCCACCATCAACACTCATGGAAGTGGCAGTCAAGAAATCAAACAACATATGTATTGCATTAGACAAATCTGCTGCACAAGACCTGTTTAAAGTGTTGAAAAGCAAAGATGTCTGTTTTTACTGTAGTTACCTTGTTTGTTCGTTTCATTTTGCTTTCCTGTGGTGTCCTTGTATTTGTATTTAATTGATGTGTGTATGTTGGTGTGTTCTTAGGCTCTTACCAACTGTCTCCTGGTGGGTATGATTAGAGAATGGAAGTGTGTGCACTGTTTTCCATTTGCTGTTCGTGCAATTCAACTTAAGGTGGATTTTGCTGGTGCTTGCTGATGTCTATCATTGATCAAGTGGTTCAGGAGCTGGCATTGGCTTTTGTCCAATGGGGGGAGCTGTAGAGGATGTAGTTGTGGCTGAGCTATATGAGCACAGTTGATCTGATGGAACAAGAGAAGAAAACACATACAGGTGCAACTTGGTCTCTCCATGTGCCGAAGAAAGAAGAGTGCTGAAAATTGAAGAAGTTTGGAGTCAGCTAGTCCCATGGCCTAACAGAACACATGCAAGCATCATTCTCCACAACTCTGAGACCAGAAGAAGTAGATGGTGCCCAGCTGCCACTACCCACTTCTCTGAAAGGGAGCAAATTAGAAGGTCCAGGAAAGAGTAGGAGAAAATGTGGGACGCGGGACAAAACTCAAAATTATTTTTTTAAAAAGAAAGATCAGGCTTACTGGTCAGAAAGAGACTTGAGGAACCTAAGACCATAGACTTGGCCGTCCTTCAGCTCTAAAACAAAACCCCTTGTGTTTCAAGTTAAACCAAGTAAGAGATAGATATATAGGGGCAACAACACTAGTGAGGTTCACCATGGGATGATAAACCATTCAAGATCAAAAGGGCACCAAAAAGTTCCAAAAGGTTGGGAGGAGAGTGGAATGGAAGTAAGACTCACAGGGAGGAAGTGGGATGACTGCTGTTACATGGAGTAAGGTGGAAAAGAAACCAAGTAGGGTGTGTTGCATGTAAAACTGATGATCTGTCTATAAACCTTCACTCAATTCACAATAAAAAGATTAAGAAAAAATACTATCTGTAGCTTCTGGACAAGATGAAAGACCGAGTAGCCACCAAAGAGCTTTCCTCAAGTTAATACAGGAAAGATTTATTGTCTCACTGTTGGTAAGTGTCAAGTCGGTTCTGACTCACAGTGACCCTATATAGGGTTTGGAGCAGCTGGTGAATTTGAACCACCGACCTTGCTGTTCAAACCAACCTTGTAGCCCAGTGCATTGTCCCACAGCACCACACCACTCCCCACTCCCTGGTGTTAATTAAGTTGAAGAACTGTTTATAGGAGTAAGGTAATAAAAAGGGCACAGAGAAGGCAGGACCAGAGAAGCACACATGAAGGTGATTAAACATGTTCAAACAAACACTCTGAATGGAATAAATGGAGCTGGCAATAAGCACAAATTGGCAGCATCTTTCTCAGATTCGACGTTTGCTAGAATGACACTTCCACTATTGATTAGACATCATTATCAAAATCTTTTCCCCAAATGAAATGCAAACTCGTTTTCTGGATGGCAGACTGTTAGTAACTCATATGGCAAAATTATCTTAGCGGCTATCACGTGTGACAATAGAAAAGGGATCTGGCTCTGTATTTTTAAGCAATACAAATGGTCCCCCATGATCAAAGGTGACTGAAATCAACCCGCTGAAATACAAGATGCTGGTTCAAAGTGATGCTATCCTATACGGAAGCTTCAAAGCATTAGAAATCTGAACAAGTGAGTAGAGCCGGGCCCCCAGTCCCCTCTTTCCAAAACTTATCATCTAGCCTCCACTTCGAAGTTCTGCCTGTAGTTACCCCGAGAACAATGAGCTGTGAAAATTAAAATGCACCCTCTCCAAAAGACATTTGCAATTTGGTGAAGGACAAGACTTAACTCCAGAAAATGCGGCACAAAACAAGAGAATTTCAGGGGCCAGAAAACCACATTCCTAGCAGAGAAGAAATGGAAACTGAAGTGGGGGACCCTCTGAGAAGCTTCCTTGTCATCCCTGGATTTGGGAAGAAGGAGAGGGTCTATTAAGTAAAATTTCAGCCTCCTTTCCTGTTTACAAAGCAGCTCTGGTGACACAGTGGATTAAACATTGGGTTGCTAACCGCAGGTCTGTGCTGGGAACACCCCTACAGATCCCACGTTGAGGCTGTCTGCTTTCCTAAAGGTGGACGGTCTCAAAAGTGGAACTCTTCTCAAACACGAATGCATTTGCTGTTGTTGAGTGTCGTCGAGTGAGTTCCAACCCTTAGCAAGCCCATGTACCACAGAACGAAACACCACTCGGTCCTGCACCTTCTTCACAATTGCTTTTACACTTGAGCCCATTGCTGCTGCCATGGTGCCCACCCATCACATTGGGGGGGAGGGTCTTCCTTTTTTTCACTGACCCTCCACTTGACCAAGCATGATGTCCTTCTCCAGGGACTGATCCCTCCTGATAATATGTCTGAAGTATGTGAGATGAAGGCTGGCCATCCTGACTTTCAAGAAGCATTCTGGCTGTCCTTCTGGATCTGTTTTAACAGTGTTTTCCAACACCAGAAAGCAAATGCAGAGCCCCCATGAAAGGGACCGCTTTCGGTGATGCTGAGGGGTGGCTGTTTGCTCTGTGCAAACCTGTGAAGAGGACTGGAGGTCAGGCAGTGCTCAGTGTTGTCAGCGGTCCTGACTAGGGATGAAGGAAAGTGTGGTGAACCCTGTCCCCATCCACAGAGGGACTGTGTGCCAGCACCCCGTTCCCTGGCCTTCCTACATTCAGTGTGCAAAGGGTTTGTTAACACTCTGGGCAGAGTTCCTGCATCTGCTCTTGTGTTCATAACTGGTATGGAGACCACCTTCTTTCACCACCCATGCCCATATTGCCTTTCTCCTCAGCAAGCCCCTCGTCAGACGAGGACACCAAATAAAGACCTTCATTCCGGAAGGGTCTGGGCTGTTAACAGTTGTCTGGGAATTGGGTGGCTGTAGTTTGCCATCGACTTTAGTCACAGGGTAGTGCGCAGGGCTCACGAAAAGCTTGGAGGTGCCTCCAAAGAAAGACCTGGCGATTTGCTTCTGAAAAGCCAGTCAGTGAACACACAGTTCTACTCTGATACGTGAGTTCACGGTACAGCAAGGACCACACCTCTCCGTCTAAGTCGGACCGCCCCCCATCCCCTGGCCCCCCATTAGGATAAGAGCAGCAGCACCTCCTTCTGAATGGAATGGGACGCGGTGAGACTTGGTTCTCTAGAAGAAGGTGGTGTGAGCCAGCTCCTGGGCTTGTGGTATGTTAACACGAAGACTAAGGAGATGCCTATAGGAAACAGCAAATGCAACTGAGCAAATTCTGGAGACTCTCACACGGTTATGAAGGGTCTCTCCCTCCCAACAACTTCAGCTGACCCCCAAGAGGGTATCATGGTCCCACTTTACAAATGAGAGAAGTGCGTCCTGGGAAGGAAAGCCTTGCCCACTGCCCTCTTCCCATCACCTATTGGGGCTTATTGAGTCCGTGACGCGGTGGCCGGAGCCTGTGGTGCTGAGAACATGGGGTGCCCATCGAACTGACAGTCTAGTGAGGACACAGGGGTAAAGAGGGGCGCTAACGAGCAAATCGTTTTACGCATCATACGTGCCAGGAGAGATCACTCTGAGGGTGAGTGGGGAGATGCTGCATGGGCCACTTGAGATGGGGTCACGGGGCAGAGGCACCAGGCTGAGGCGGAATGATATTGAGGTGATATTAATCACAGCAGGGACAAGAGGCGTGGAGTTTGTGCGAGAGGAAGAGGGTTTCAGGTGGGGTTCAGCAGCTGAACAGGGAGGTGGGGAAGGACTCCTCTGGTTCATGTTCTTCCTGGTTTCTTGCGGTTCCACTAGAGGGTTATCTGGTGTGAGCCGGTATTTACAGGCTGTTCGGCTGCTGTGTGGGCTTTGGTTAGTACTAAGAAACATTTCAACCAGAAACCATCCCAGGATCCATCTTTGCACCCTCAGCGGGCTCCTAGTCTCAGAGACTACACTGTCTGCCACCCAGGACTGACTTCATGTCCACACACAATTCAAACCCAGACACATGTGAGGCTGAGCAGTTCCACGTGGAATTATAATCTGATCCCAAAGATGTAATGCCAAGACAGACAGACATAGGTTAGAAAGTGGATAGGGAGGCAGCATTGTGATGGGGTGTGGAAGGGAGAGTGATGCCACCAATGACAAGGAGCAGCCATGGAGCTGTGCAGAAATATCTTTACCCGAGACACAGCAAGTCCTGGCTCTCCTGTCACACCTGGAAATTGGAAAAGTAAAGAACCAGAGCTCGGAGACAAAAATGGAGCCTGAGAAAGCTGCTTTGGAATAGGGTCTGTGCTGACTGATGCCCCAGTGAGTAGGGTGAGCCCTCAACATCATGACTGGGGTCCTTCAACAGAGACCACAGCGAGGAGATGGCCGTGAGAAGGTGCATCTACAAGCTAGAAACACCTGCGGCCACCAGGAACTCGAGGACACAGGGAGGCTCTCCCAAGGGTCTTTGGCAAGAACGTGGTCCTACTGACTCTCTGAGTTCTTCCTCTGGCTTGCAGAACTCTGAGAAAACACATTTCCATTCTTCTAAGTCCAACAGTTTGTGGTCATTTGATATGGTGGCCCTAGGAAACCAATACCGAATTGTCTTAGGCATCAAAAGGGCAAAAGCATGAACTTTACTTCAGGGTCTTCATACCCCTGTACTGACATCTGAAGTTAGTCTCTCCCAGCACGTCTTTCAGTATCACAGACATGGGGACCCCTGAATAGGGAGCATTGGTTCTTGTCTTTTGGCTGAGCGGTTCTGAGGAGGGATCTGCCAGGGGATGTTTCACAGATGCACATGTGTGCCCCATCCTCAGTGACCTGCACAAAATTGGTGTCCAGTGCTGGGCACCCGAGCCCGCTTTACGTGGTGTGCAGGCCCATGGACCATGTGGTGGGAATTGCTGGGGCGGGGTGTCCAGCAGCACCCAGGACACGATGCCTCACTGGAGCTTTCTAGGTGCCATGAGCTTGGCATCAGTAACTCAACACACACATCAGGAACCTCGGCACACTAGTGCATGGGACAACAGACCTGCATTTGCTAATCAGCCTTTGCTGCCCCCATGATTCCAAACTATCTTTTATTGAAACACCCGATCAGAATTCTGAATCCATTTCTTCCTGGCTTCCCTAAGTGCTCAGTCCAAGACGTTAACTCTGGCATCTCATTCTGTGCTTGTAGCCCCTGTGACAAACATACACAGTCATTTAGCTCGAATGCATCCATGAGCCAGAGGTGTTTTGTTTGGTTTGGTTTCTTTAACTTTTTATTATGAATTGAATGAAGGTTTACAGACAAGACCATCAGCTTTACATTCAGAAAATCCTACACTCTGTTTCATCTCAATGATTACAATCCCCTCCCTGCAACAACAGTTATCCCGCTTCCTCCTTGCGGTTCCCCATGTACATCTTACATTTCACAAATTAACAAAGCAAAAATATTTGATGCTCACATACAAAACAAAAAATATATATTCATTTAAATGTCCAAAGGGTGCTTTCTGCAAGCCAGCCTCCTGCCCGCAGGCACACAGCCTTCCTCAGCCCATGGGTCTAGACCCGCAGTTGCTCTGTCTCTCCATGCCACTGACTCTGTCACCATCTCAGTTGTCACCACTTTTCTAGGTACGGATATCACGCTCCACTCAGGCTCTTCTTTCTTGATGAATCTGGAGTCCTGTGCTTCTGAAATAAAAACCTAACTACTCTCCCCCTTTTAGTTACACATAACCTACAGTTATAGCTGTAACAATCACAATTAATCCTGCTAACATTTACAATTGAATCACAAAACTGTGTCAGCATCATTTCCCATCTCATTTCACCAGATCCGTCTGGAAAAGAGGAAAACTATACAGTGGGAAATCTACCTCACCTCTATCATTCTGAAACTAAGCACACCATTAAAAGCTTGTAGGCCAGCCACTCCATGCCTTCCTAGCTCTCCTCCCCCCAGTTTTTGATAGCCAATGCCTATATTACCTGTACCTAGCAACCCACTCCAGGAGCTCTGGTAGCGTAGTGGTTACAAATCGGGCTGTGAACCTCAGGGTCAGCAGTTCGGAACTACCAGCTGTTCCGTGGCAGAAAGATGAGGTTTTCTGCTCCCATAAAGATTTACAGCCTCAGAAACCCTGCACAGGGTCGCTATGAGTCGGAACCGACTCCAAGGCACACAACAACAACAACAACACAACATCAGCCCAGTCCTGCAGGATAGTGCACTGACTGCAAGATCAGTTTGAACAGCAAGGTTGGCGGTTCAAACTCATCAGCTGCTACTTGGAAACCCTATATAGTTAGGGTTGCTATGAGTCAGAATCGACTTGACAGCACTTAACATCAAACCAGTACTTCTTCCTTCAGTATTATTGACTGTTGATCATACACTACCTCTTGAAATGGTTGAACATCAACCATTTCTTTTTGATACATTGATTCTGTGTATTCCTTCCCTCTTCTTGTGATGCTTACTGCATCATTCAATATTTTGCTCATAGTGAAGGTATGAATTTTTTCTTCTGTTCCCTCAGCTTGACAAATGCTGAGCATGTTCCTCCCTTTGGGTTTTCTAACTCCAGGTCTTTTGTACATTTTATTATAATATTTGACTTTGGCTTTGCAAGCTGCTTTTTGAAAATTTCTATTTAGCTCTTTACTTCCTCAATTCTCCGATTTGCTTTAGCATGTCTAACTGGAGAGCAAGTTTCAGAGTCTCTTCTGACATCCATTTGGGTCTTTTCCTTCTTTCTTGTCTTCTTAATGACCTTCTGCTTTCTTCCTGTATGATGTTCTTGATGTTATCCCACAACTCTTCTGGTCTTCAGTCTTCAGTGTCTAATCCATCAAATTTGTTCTTGAGATGATCTCTAAATTTGTGTGGGATATGCTCAAGGTCATATATTGGCTCTCATGGACTTGTTTTAATTTTCTTCAGCTTCAGCCTGAACTAACATATGAGCAATAGATGATCTGTTCAACAGTCTGCCCCGGCCTTGTTTTGCCTGATGATATGAACTTTTCTACCATCTCTTTCCACAGATGTAGTCAATTTGGTTTGTGGTATTCCATCAGGTGAGGTTCATGTATATAGTTATCTTTTATTTGTTTAAGGAAGGTATTTTCAATGATGAAGTCATTAGTCTTGCAAAATTCTATTATATGATCTCCATCATCATTTCTATTACCAAGGCCATATTTATTAACTACTGATCCTTCCTCTTTGTTTCCAACATTTGAATTCCAATCACCAGTAATTATCAATACATCTTGATTGCATGTTTGATCAATTTCAGACTGAAGAAGTTGATAGAATTCTTCAATTTCATCAACACTGGCTTAAGTGGTTGTTACATAAATTTGAATAATAATGGAATTAACTGGACTTCCTTGCAGGTGTATGGATATTATCCTATCACAGACAACAATGTACTTCTTGATATGTTCTTTTGATGATGAATGTGACCCCATTCCACTTCAATTTGAACGTGACCCCATTTCCCGCCACAGTAAACCATGTGATTGTCAGATTCAGAATGGTCAATACCAGTCCATCTCAAATCACTAGTGTCTAGGATATCAATGCTTATGCATTCCATTTCATTTTTGGCAATTTCCAATTTTCCTAGATTCATACTTTGTACATTTCATGTTCTGATTATTTAGGGATGTTTACAGCTGTTGCTCCTCATTTTGAGTTTTTCCCTGATATGATCAAGCATATGATCAAGAGCCAGTGAACTGAAGGAAGATGTCCACGGTGCACTGAAGGCACTGGCAAAGAACAAGGCTCCAGGAATTGATGGAATACAAATTGAAATCTTTCAACAAACTGATGCAGCACTGGAGGCGCTCACTCATCTATGCCAAGAAGTTTGGAAGACAACCATCTGGCTCACTGACTGGAAGAGATCCATATTTATACCTATTCCAAAGATAGGTGAACCAACAAAATGCAGAAATCATTGGAAAATATCATTAATATCTCATATAAGTAAAATTTTGCTAGAGATAATCCGAAAAATGCTTTCACACATACATTGACAGAGAACAGCCAGAGGTTCAAGCCAGATTCAGACAAGGACATGTAACAAGGGTTATTGTTGCTGATGTCAGTTGCATGTGGGCTGAAATACCAGGGAGATATTTACTTGTGCTTTATTGACTATGCAAAGGCTTTCGATCGTGTGGATCATGACAAGTTATGGACAACATTGGAGACTGAGAATTGTGGAACACTTAATTGTGCTCATAAGGAACCTGTACATAGACCAGTAGGCAGTTGTTCTAATAAAACAAGGGGACTCTGAAGGGTTTTAACTTAGGAAAGGTGTATAACACGGTTGTATTCTTTCGCCATACTTATTCAACCAGTATGCTGAACAAATAATCCGAGAAGCTAGATTATGTGAAGAAAAACATGGCGTCAAGATTGAAGGAAGACTCATTAACAACCTGCCATGTGCAGATAATATAGCATTGTTTGCTGAAAGTGAAGAGGACTTAAAATAACTACTGATGAAGATCAAACACTACAGCCTTCAATATGTGTTGCACCTCAATGTACAGAAGACAAAAATCCTCACCATTGGACCAATATACAACATTTCCGTATAACTGGAGAAGAGATTGAAGTTGTCGAAGACTTCAGTTTGCTTGGATCAACCATCTACCTTCATGAAAGCAGCAGTCAAGAAATTAAAGATGTATTGCATTAGACAACTCTGCTGCACAAGCTTCTTTAACGTGTTCAATGGCAAAGATGTCAGTTTGAGGACTCAGGTGCACTTGACCCAAACCTTAGTATTTTCAGTAACCTCATATGAATGAGAAAGTTGGATAGTGAATAAGGAAGACCATAGAAGAATTGACGCATTTGAGGTATGGTGTTGGAGGAAAGTTGAAAGTACCATGGGCTGCCAAAAGAACAAACCAATCTGTGTTGGAAGAAGTACAGCCAGAATGTTCCTTAGAAGCCAGGATGGCCAGAATTTGTGTCTCATACTTTGGACATACTTTGTCAGGAGGGATCTGTCCCTGGAGAAAGATAACATGCTTGGTAGTGTAGAGGGTCTGAGAAAAAGAGGAAGACCCCCACTAGATGTATTGGCACAGTGAGGTAGCAAATGGCCCAAAATAGCAATGATTGTGCGGTTGGTACAGGACCGGGCAGTGTTTCATTCTTTTGTGCAGAGGGTCAGTATGGGTCGGTACTGACTCAATGGCACCTAACAACAGCATCAACCCAGTACACTGATGAGATAATCATGTTCCTTGTTCTGAAAAATCTTTTGTCCCGGTTGAAATTTTGAGCAACTGCATCCATAAGCAAAAGTCCAGCTCATCACATTGTAGCCATTGACATTTACTCACAGATTCAAGCATCTTTATCTTCATCTGGTCAAGTTCTGGTCAGAAAGCAATCCAAGCTAGGTCAAATGGGTACGAGCTGCAAGTTTGGGAGTTCATGCACACCTCCCTGCACTTCAGACCAGCTGGCTGCTTCCCTCTGAGCCCTATTCCCCAGGGGCTAGCTCAGTGTCCATGGCTCAGGAGTTCCTTAAACTTCAGACCAGCCAGCCCTTCCTCTTTCCTCATCTCAAGGTTCAATGAGTATCAATGGAACATATGTAAATTCAGCCCATTTCTTCATTGCTGCATTTTCCCCACTTCCACTAACAAGTCGACCCAGGAGCCAGCGTGTTTTTAGAGGCTCACGGCTAACATCCTGAGGAGAATGTGATACTGTGAGATCCATCTGTCTCGATTTTGTAAATAAATAGTAGGCGCTGCTGTAGAAATCAACTCGGCATATCGGCAGAGGACTTACCTGCCAGCTCCCAGCAGGTGTAGACTGGGAACTCCAGGACATGAATGCAGCGTTGTTCCTGACTGCCGGTCTCAGTTGGAGGTGAATACAGAGGGAGTGGGCAATACTGACTCTGGTTGATTGAAGGAAAGCAAGGGGTTTGTTGATTTGCTCACAAGAGACCACCCCAAGGGGTCTGCGTAGTGAGATTGAAAACCCAGAGTGCCGGTTGTCATGGTGTTGATTCCAGCTCACAGCCAGCCCAGAGTGGAGCTGCTCCATAGGGGTTCAAGACCGTGATCTTTTGGAAGCAGATCTCAGGCCCTTCCTTCAAGGTGCCTGCCTCTCTGGGTGGATTTAAGCCACTCTTTCCATTAGCAGTCAAACACTTAACTGTTACACCCTCCGGTGACTCCAGTCATGATGTGACAGAAGACCTTGCTTTGAGATTGAATACAGACTTTTTTTTTTTTTTTTTAATGCTTTATTGTGTATTGTGTGATAGTCTACATGGGGGAACATTAGTTTTACATTCATTCCATCATACATCATCTCATTGCCATAATTACCATCCCGTCCATGCATCATCGCCCAACCAAACGGTGTACCCTGCATTCCCACCCACCCTCCCCTCACGGTCCTCAGCACACAGACCCTCTCCCTCTCCAGATCCCTAGTCCCCAGCCACTCCATCTCTTCATGTTGTCCTCTCTCTTCACATCGTCCTCTCTGTCTCAGTCTCAGGCCTCACTGCTCCTCTGGGTGGGATCCCGCTCTCTGCTCTTCTCCATTGATGGTCCCAGGGCCCTGCGATCCTAGACTGAAAGGTTAATCACTCCCCTCCTTGCTATAAAATGTCCACCTTTACATTTCCAGTCCTCACAATCAGTCCTGGTGACAGTCATTCGCCCTTGCTTCCCAAGGGACCCATCCGCATTTCTTTTCATCTGCCCCTCCCAAACAGGTCGGACACTACTCACTGGAGACTCCACCATCCTCCCCGCCCTGTGGATCTAGGTTCCCTCCTGAAAGCTTGTAAGCCAGTCACTTCTTACTTTTGTATCCCTTCTCCCATTTTTGGTTAGTCAATGTTCAAGTTGTCCATCCCTAGCTACTCTTTGTGTGGAGGGGGTGTGAATAATTCTTGGAGCAGGGATTTGTTTCCTCTTTTGAGCTACTGCATTTATAGACAGATGTCCAGTTTATCAGACTGTATCAGATGACTTTTTTTCCCTCTTCTTTCTTCTTCGGGTTGAGCTTTGTTCGTCCCATCATTGGAGCCATGGCAAGTGGGTATCATCTGCAGGTGTGGATGTTCCTGCATCTGTCCGTCCTCTTTTTATCTGTTGGTCACTTTGGTCTCCACACTAGTCCTCTGTGGATGTGTCATTGACTCTGAGCCCATGAGTCCCCAGGTCTTGCCTCACTGTTGGCTGACCAGGTCTCTACCTGGGCTCACCAAAGTACAGACTTCTTGGGGACTGCAGGGGACTGTGTGGGTCACAAGAGCTAGAGCTTCTGCTTATAATGACTCACACATCCCTATGCACGTCCACATCGCCGCCTAAAGAGAAAGCTGTACTTTGCCCCACAGGATGCCGTTTCCTCCAGCCCTGAAGTCTATGCGCAGGACTCAAGGAGCAGATTCTGACTGAAGTGAAGAGTAGATGATCCCTAGGCACAACAGTCATCTGAGGGAAGGCCAGGGAAGAAAGACTCTGCTCAAGCATGGCCAAGTGGTACCAATCAGAGCCTCAAAGAAACGTAACCTGAGAGCGAAAGCAGCAGACAGTTCTCAAAGGACACTGAAGCTGCAATGCAGAGGTCATGACTTAAACAAGGAACCAAGTGAACTGGAAAGAACCCAGGGTGGCTTTGTGAGGAAGCTGTGAGATCATCAGAGAAAGGTTCCAGGAGCCGAATCAGGCAGCTTCTCAGAGAGCGGTGCTAGAGTGAAACATCAGATTGGATTCCTGGATCAAAACCTAAGGAAAGATGTACACATTCCCTACACACAGCCTTCCTCTACCAGACTCCAGGAGCCTTGGATTCTGTGTTTGGGTTTTCATGAAATGTCACCATCCTTATTTCAAGGATAGCCTCTTAATTCATTACTCCACCTTGAACTAGTCCATATGAGTTGCTAAATCTTGCTACAAACAATTGTCTAGGAGTACTGTGGGTTAGCGATAATGTCTTGATACTTTTGGATAGCTTTTGCTCTGATAAAAAAACAAAGACCTGTTCATTGCTATTATAAAGCAGGGCTTCCAACAGGGTTGAAACGATTCAGTCATGACCAATGGAAACTAGGGTAGTATATGTGTGGCAGAACAATCAAATCTTGTGCCATCGGATTTTGACCCCAGTAGGAAACAGGCAAAGATGCCCTGCTCAAAGATGGCAGCAGACCTTATCACTTTGAATGTGTCAATCGACCACCGTCTTTGAGCAGAGCGTCTTTGCCTGTTTCCTCAAGGAGCTCTGGTAGCATAGTTGTTACGAATCGGGCTGCGAACTGCAAGGTCAGCAGTTCGAAACTACCAGCCGTTCTGCGGGAGAAAGATGAGGCTTTCTGCTCCCGTAAAGATTTACAGCCTCAGAAACCCTGTACAGGGTTGCTATGAGTCAGAAGCGACTCCACAGCACATAACCACTACAACAAAAGATGATGGTGAAAGATATTTGGTTGCTAGGCAACATGCACGCTGTCCTTGTTATCGTCAGCCACGACTGAACAGTTTGGAAGTCCTGTTATAGTAACTTGCCCCAACATGCTTCACACTCATGGAATACAATGCTTATGGAATCACATGCAACACACTCTCATGTGGCTGCACTCGTATGCCTCAGAGTTGTAGCCTCAACCCCATGAACCTCTCACTCCCCCACAGCCTGCCTGGAGAGTCTGGGATTTAGATTTATAGACTTGCACTACAATGTTAGGTTAGTTAGCCTCAGAGCTTTCATTTTCTCCAAATAGCAATGAGAAAAACAAAGATTCTACTTCTTCGTGTTATTTGGGAGGTCAAAGAAGAATACGATGATTAGTAAACTGTAAAGTGCTATGGAGTGTAAGGAAGTTTTTATTTTTGTTATTCATTTGTTAGTTTCCATTTGGTATGCCCACTCTTGATACCCCGATCTGAAATCTCTAAAATTACAGACAGAATGGTTCTATGGTGAAGATGTCTCAATAAAGCATTCTATGAGTGAACAATCATAGTTCTAACAATTAAATACAGACCTTGCCTACTAAAAGTAACCCATGCCAGAAAACATCAACCTGCCAGCCATCCAGAGCAGACTGAGATCTTAGGGTACAAAGTCATATCATTCAACTTCTTCCATGGGTTGAGAAAACTATGACATTGATTATAAGCATACATTAAATAAATCCAACCAACTAGTTGTTATCTGATTTCAACTCCTGGTGACCTCGTGTTTCTGAGTAGAATGGTGCCCCATTCAGTTTACAATGGCTGAGTTTTGGGAAGCAGATCACCAGACGTTTCTTCGGAGGCACCTCTAGGTGGCCTGAGATGGCCAATCTTTTGGTAAGCCCCTGAACGCCTTAACCGTTTGTACAGATTACTACTATGTTCAACGTAAGGAATATTACCACAGAGCTCTGGTAGCGTAGTGGTTACGAATCGGGCTGCGAACCTTAAGGTCAGTGGTTCGAAACTACCAGCCGCTCCGCGGGAGAAAGATGAGGCTTTCTACTCCCGTAAGGATTTACACCCTCGGAAACCCTGTACAGGGTCGCTATGGGTCGGAACTGACTCGAAGGCACTTAACAACAACAACAACCTTCAGAAATATGCCAGTAGATTATTATTATTGCTATTTCCAAAGTGAAAATACGAGTTTTTGTGTCTGGTGGTGGGTGTGGAGCTGTGCTGGTTGTTGGGAAGGAGGAGGCTGCTTCCCATGGACATGTTTTCTTCAGAGTCACAGTGTCCTTCCAGTCTAACCCTCTGCTGACAACACAGAATCCCCATTTACAAGGTTCTTTTTGACTTAGTGCACTATCTGGAGTGGAAATGCAGTATCCAGCAGGGCATCGAGCCTGTTGCCACAGGCATGAAGCTAGTGAGATGTTTAAGAGAAAGCAGTGTCCCTGTGAAGTGCCAACTCGTCGGTTCCGACTCATAGTGACCCTGCATAGGGTTTCTCAGGAGCGGCTGATGGGTTTGAACTGCCCACCTTTATATTCACGGTCCAGTGCCACACCAGGTCTCCACAGTAATGGTAGGATGCCCCAAATCACATAACGTCCAACTTCACAGTGACACACGACTAGAGGCAGATGAAATACATCGGTGTTTCTCATTTTTCTTGCAATTAGCTCAGTTCCAGGAAGTCTTGAAAGACGTGCTAGTCAGCCTCGAACTTAGAGTTACAGCAGCGAGAACAAGCTTTCCAGTATTTTCGTTTGCAACACTAGTTCACTGCATATTTACTCAAATACGATGGAGTTCTAGAAACTGTCACATATGCGTTTCAACAATTAAAACCCGCTATTAGGGAGCTCTGGTAGCGTAGTGGTTACGAATCGGGCTGCGAACCTTAAGGTCAGCGGTTCGAAACTACCAGCTGCTCCGCGGGAGAAAGATGAGGCTTTCTACTCCCGTAAAGATTTACACCCTCGGAAACCCTGTACAGGGTCGCTATGGGTCGGAACCGACTCGACGGCACTTAACAACAACAACAACAACATTAAAAGTAAAATCCAAACCAAATGCTGCTGCGCCAATCCCCACTCACAGTGACTGAGGAAGAGCAGACCTGCCCCCAGGGGTTCCGAGGCTGTGAGCTGGACAGAGGCAGGCTGCCTCACCTTCCTCCCAGGGGCGGTGTGGCGAGTTGGAACCACTGACCTTTCGGATGATGGTGGTTATGTGCCGTGGAGTCAGTTATGACTCATAGCGACCCTGTATAGGATTTCTGAGGCTGTAAATCTTTACGGGAGCAGAAAGCCTCATCTTTGTCCCATGAAACCGCTGGTAGTTTTGAACAGCTGACCTTGAGGTTAGCAGCTTGACTCGTAACCACTGTGGTACCAGAACTCCTTGACCTTTCAGGTGTTGTAGGTTCTGACCCGAAGCCATCCTGCATAGGTTTTCCGAGGAGCAACTGGAGAGCTTGACCTGCTGGCCTGTGGTTCAAACTGACTGTGATCCAGTACATCAATCCAGTGCCACACCAGATGCCAGATCAGCAGTTCATGCCCACCAGCTGCTCCCTTGGAAACCCCACACAGGGTTGCTACGGGTTGGATACCACTTTCAATCTATTATGTGTTCATTTTAGATAAAAACATCTACCCTTTCCGATGTAATAACTTTCCTTTGTTGTGCTCTCTCTTGCATGGAGGTGGGACATCTTTAGAAGTTAACATGCTGTTTATAAACTATGTCCTTGGGTGGTGTCACACACGGTTTGGGACTTTTCTGTTCACATTCAGATGGGTGGTTTGGACCCAGCCAGCGACACCATGTAAGGAAGGCTGACAATCTGCTTCCCGAACTCCCTATAGAGCAGTCCTACTCTCTTAACACATCGGGTTTTACAACTGTGGTTAACGCTCCCTTCAATGACTCCAGGTACTCATAGGTCACCTCGGTGCACTAGCTCAGGGAATTCATGTTTGCTGAGGTTGTGCATCCTTGTCGAACTGAATTTGACAAACATGTCCAGTATACAGAAAACCTTTAGCTACATTTTTCCATTTGTGCCTCTCCATTCTCGCTTGCTTTTCTTATAAACCCCAAAGGTAATTGAGGGATGGGACTCCTTTTAGAACGACCATGAACACCTCAGAATAGTGGCAGGTAACTTCTAGGTGTGACTACTGGGCTTCCTTCGTTTGACTTTCAGATTTCCTGCAATATGCATGGAGTCTTCCACTTGTCCAAAGCCGATGCTTGAATAAGACCGTTGTTTTGAGTGGGGAAATGTTCTCTTTCCTGAAACACCAATTTAGATCTGGTTCATGTATTGTCACATGTGCAGTACTCATCCACTAACTTCCAAGCTACACGTTTTCACACCATCTAGAAATCAAGAGGAAGTTACAAGCACTGAAGTTTTTCCATGTTCTTTTACCTCACCGAAGGAGCCTGGGTGGTGCTGTAGGATAAGCACTGGACTGCTAACCACACAATGACACAAACCCACTAATCCCTTCAAGGGAGAAAGCCGAGGCTGTGTGCTCAGGTAGATTTACAGCTTGTCACAAACACAGGGTCGCTGAGTCGGTTTTACTTCCATGGGAAATACACATCATCCAGAAATGAGTCACTTAAATTCTCAACTTATTTGCTGGGTGGTCCGTTTACAAATACACTTATCATTTCTTATTCACTCAACCCCTAAATACTTTTCATTATCTTCATTAATATCCAGTTAGGCAGTGACTCTCGTGCCCATGTGCCCATTGTGGGAGCACTAAGTTTTATCTTTCTCCTGAAAAGCAGCTGGTGGATTTACTAACAAATGAAAATTAGCATCTTTATTCTGCTGTGTCTACACGTGTATTTTCCTCGGGGCGGGAGGCGGGTGCTCAGCAGCATTCCAGCCGAGCACGCACGTTTTCTAGTTGGGTTCTTGCACTTCCTGGACACTCATAGGGGGTCTCTGTTCGCACGTGACTTGGGAGTACCTACTCGTTTCCACAGTGGAAACCCCTACATGTTTCATACACACAGATGTATAGAATGTGTTGATGATCAAATCTCCTCAATCCGGGAGTCCTCCCCTCCTCAGTAGCATCCTTGGCCAACAAGGGCTGGCACACTTGTGAACGACACCAAGGTACTGTGTATGTAGCACCCGGCTGTACAACACCCACTTGTACTGTGATGCTACCGCCTCCCCACCCCCCTGCAATTAGTAATGCAGTAAAACAGTTCTATGAACCAGTTTGACTCAGCAATGAACAAAACATATATGAACTTGAGTCTCTTTGTAATAAAAGGCATTTCAGCCCCATGCAAAGAAGCCGCTGATGGCGAGTATGCACAATGCAAGTCATTTCCAAAAGGCATTTCATCAACGAATAAAAATATTTGAAGTAATCTAAGAAACTCTATGCACTCCTGAGGAAGTGTGAACTGCCAAAGACCTTCTGACCAGTTTTGCTAAATTGTCCAAAGGTTTTCTGATTTTTTGCTGAATTGTCAAGTATAATTTGGCAATTTGGATCTACCAAAAGTTACTTGTAGGAAATGCTAATTGTTGTTAAGTGCTGTGGGGTCAGTTCTGACTCATAAAGACCACGCATAGGGTTTCTAAGGCTTTAAATCTTTCCTGGAGCCTAAAGCCTCATCTTTCTCCTTGGAAGTGGCTGGAGCCCACGAACCACAGTAGATCTGCCCATCCCATAGCAGCCAAAGTAATCCCCAAATTATGGAGAAACCTTCCACTGGCCCTGTGCAAGGCTTCGAGAGCGCTGTCAAAGAGATAATTTGGCAAAGAGCAATTTCACTCAAGACCTTGTGTCTGCTTTTGGGTGCAACAGACAGTAAAATCCAAATCCGGTCTAATCCAGTGAAATGCATGTCCTCACAGCCACACCTCTCCGTCTCCTGGATGTGGGGGCTGAAGTTACCTACATTTCAGTGGACTTCACAGCCTCGGGGCCACTACACAGCATCTTTTGGGAATAGTCCTGGTGTGGCGCTGGGGGTTAATGCACCAGACTGCAAAGCCGGTGGTTCAAGCTCACCAGCTGTTCCTTGGAAACTCTATACAGGGTGGATATGGGTCAGAACAACCTACTTTCACCCTTTTGTCTGGAGCAGGGAGGGAGTGGGCAGTTCAGCTACTAATCACACTCCAGTCACCAACTTGCTGAGTAAAAGCTGAACTTCCCATTATTTTGTCAAATAACAGTATTAAGCAATAAACGGACACTAGAATTTTATCATCTAGAAATTCGGTAGTTTTGCATTTGATATGGTTACACCCTGTACAAAAATAGGATTCTTTACACCCTTGAAAAACCGCCTTTTACAAATGTTCCAACGGGAAAGGTGACCATATGGCATGGTTGTCTCATTAAGTGACAAGACGGCCTTTACTGGCTTCAGTCGTGGTCCATTTCAGCGACATGGCACTAGGACGGCTTCTCTGGGAGCAGATGGACAGACATAGTCCCACTGTCGCAGCTCAGTGTCTGTGCGGTAAGGGCACCAGAAACCTTGACAAGCAGCAGCATGCGACAGCTCCTTCTGAAGCACTAGGACACGGCGGTCTCTGCTCACGTGACCCTGAGGACACGCTCGTTAGGGTGCAGCTGTGCCACCATGGCTGGCGCTCATGTCTGCCTACGAACGTGTATGAACTGTGGCCATGCCCAGTGCCTGATTGGCTAGAGTTCTAGCTTCTACAATCCGTTTCAGCTGCTCCCCCGCCAACCCCCAAACTGTTAGGACTTTAGAATAACTAGGAAGTGATTTCCAAAAATAACCCACTGTTTACAAATGCAGAGATTTCTCCTGAGAACTTTTATTAGCAGGATAAGGGCTTCACAAAAAAGTAAAGTACTAACAGTATCTGAGATGAAAACGCACCTCAAGGTCAACAGGAGAATTCACAATACGGGGCTGCAGCCCAGAAAAGCATGGGGAGATTTCTGAACCCTTCTCTTACTGATTTGCGTGCACACTTTCTTACTTTTGCTTCTGGAGTAGCGCTGGATTGGGACTGTATTTTGGAAATAAGAAGAAACATGCTGGAGACATGCCAGGGAGTCACATCTGGTCTACCAGTGAGGGGGCGGGAGGGGGCCCACGGAGAAACAGACAATCTGACCCTTGACCTTGACAACTTCACATTCCTGGGCAAGTGCAGCAAGCTGGAAAAGGTCAACTTTTCATCACAGCAATATGTCAAATTAAAAGAGCCCCCAAATTAAATCAGACTCCTGAGGAGACCACAAAAGTGTACCTACTTGTCGACATTAAAAGTATGGTTCCACAAAGGGTCCAACTGGTTTCCTAGAGTCTAATCGGGCAAGTCTCTTTACTATTTGCTGTGAACAGATCATCAGTATTTGGGGAAAGAGATAAATCAGAAAGTTTGGAATTAGTAAACACAGGTGCTGAAAGGCAAACACTCCTTGGCTCCCTTCTCCTCCCTCCTCCCCCTCAGCTGACAGAGGACACAGACACAAGTCAGACAGGTTATCTGGGGCAGGTCTCCAGGATTAGTCCAGTAACTCAAGACTTTACATTCTGTTGTCTTTATTTGTTTATTGCAATTTAACATGTAAAGGTTAATAAACAGGCAGTCCAGAGTTAGTAGGTTGGTATTATAACATTTATTAAAATAATGCTATGGGTTAATAGAAACAGCAAAGAACCAAAGAATTAAAATGCAAGCTATGTAAATTCCCAACTAAAATCCAAAAGTGTCTAATGTATTCATTCATTAGCTAACTAAAAGCCCAAGAAAGACAAGACACCCGATATAATAAAGTACTGCAAAACAATTGGCAATTTTCAGTTATCAAAATTGTAGAGTTTGCATTTTGCATCCTTTTCTCAATCAAGAAAAAAATTTTTTGAATGTTATATAACATACATATAAAACAAGATAGAAAAATACATTATAAACTTGTAACAATGGCTGTAAATACATTATCTTACATGTTTCTCGTAGGCAATAGGTTGGTTATGGTACATACATAGCATGAAACCACTAGGAGAGTAAAGAATAGACAAAATACATGTCAGCTGTATGGGACATACAAGCGACACTCCCACCTACCCACTCTAAAAAAATTACATAATACTGTCAGGAAAAAAAAAGGCTTAAAAACTACGTATTTTAATAAGAAATAAATTCAATAAAGAATGATAATACTGAGAACCAAGGCATTCAGAGATTTCAAAAGTCATGCTTTTTTTTTTTTTTTCAGTTGATTCAAAAGTTTGTCAACTAAGTTTTCAAAAGTTTGTTCAGAGCAAACATTACTCATAAATGTCACACATTTATTTCATACATTTAACTTTCTTCCCAATAGAAGACCTTTGATAAATATCTAGAATGTCCAGGTGTCACACAGTTGAGATGATACTGGATCAAATACTGGTATGTCGCTTTTAACAACCACAACCTCAAGTGTCTGAGTGTCGCAAATTTACTCAACCAACCAAACAAAAATCCAAATGGCACAGCATGTGTTGTAAAGAAACCGGAAGACGAGGCAATGGCACATGAAACCACAGCTGGCTGGATACGACACCATGAAGGTCTATTGCATAGTAAAGAAACTGAAAACGGGTTCCACGTGACACAAGAGGATGGCCCAGGTCACCAGGGGCAGAGCCCACTGAGCAGACGGCTGACCTTGGGTTCCAGGGGCCGAGTTGATCAGCTGGGCATCCACTGTCACTTGAGATTTGCCACGTCTGGTACTGGGCAGCTAAGGACCACCACGTCAAGTGTGAGCTAAGGGTCGGTGTTATGCATAATAGATTGCTTCAACTACACAACCCATCGTTTCAACTCCATGAGAAAATGGAAGCCTACACTGAAAGGCAGTTGATTCTTTATATGCAAAATGATGCTAGCTTTTCCATGTTTTTTTAAGTTAAGAAGAAAGGAAAATCAAAGGGGCTTTTACTAAAGCCAGCCAGGAGATGGGCCAACAAGTTATCTGGTATGGTAGAAAGTCTGATTACATTTGGGTTATTTAAAAAACAATCTTGTGCAGAATTGCCGATCACAAAGATTCATTTTTCTGTGTGAAAAAGGTTGGCCATAGTATAACTCCAATTAGAAAAAAAAAAAAAAAATCTGATATATGACCCCCTTCCTCAAAATTAAAATAAAGCTCTAATTTTGTCTGTAAACTGATGTGTAGTAAGTACGTCACACATAATTTTTATCTCAGCATCCTCTGGGCTAACATTGAAGATTGCAGTAACCAAAAGTACTCAGCTAGAATTTTACAAGGATGTTCTAAAACTTACTAATCAGGCATTAGAAAAATTATCAAATCTTTTTTTTTTTCACAGTATCAGATTTGGCAAATTTGCATCAAGGTGACGTGGCCATCAACTCGTGACCCTCACCCACCCCACCCCCCCATTCTCAGCACCTCGCACTGACTTGTATCCACTGGAGGGGATTCTCTTCCAAGGCGCTCGACTAAATGACCATGAAGGAAAATAAGGCACTTTCTTTTCTTTAGACTTATTCCAATACTTAAGAAATAAAAAAAAGAAAGACAAAAAAAGGCTCTTTTGGTCTTTTGTTTCTTGACAACCACCAGAAAAAATCATTTAATGAAATAAAGGGTTTCTTTGTTCTTTTTTCTTTTTTTTTTTTTTATAACACTTGAAAGTATAAAATGCTACATTTCCAAAAATATATATATATTTTTTTCTGCACCAGCACCCTTGTATAGTAAAAGTATCTACTTTTTGTTCATTTGTTTCAATGCACTGCACGCTATCTACAATTTCATTACATGTATACAGCAAATAGGCAAGCATGGCTTTTACATCCTTAATGATTTTTTTTCTATACAGGGAGGTTTCAAAAAACGATTTGAACAGTTTGCCCAGTAATGTGACACATTATGCATGTACCTTGTTCTCATACAGATTTTTTTGTTTTGTTTTTTTTGTTGTTGCTTTTTTTTTATTTTTTTCATTTTTTTTTTTTTTTTTTTAGAGGAGGTATAAAAAGAAAAAGGTTCGGTCATTTTCACTCCGATACTCATTTTTTTTTTTCTCTTTAAAAAATAGTGTTGTCGTTTTGCTCTTTGCTTTACTTTTTAAAATTACGTGTGAATTTTTCCTCTCATGGCACACAACTTTCTTCGAATACTTCAAATTTTGGCAGGCAATATTTAAAAAAAAAAAAACAAAAAAAACCACAACAGGCTGCAACATCTGCCCAGTGAGGGCACTGTAGTGACTTGACCATTCTCAGATTTGGAATACTTGTGAGATGGCTTCGCCAAGGACATCCCTGACTCAAGGCACATGCATGGCGTGTCACCACAGTACATTCAGGGAGCGCTGGGAGGACGGTCCCTGGGGGTCTCTCACAGTAACTGCCTCTGTCACCGTTCACGTAGGGCAGGGGCGGGTGGAGCAGGACGGCAGCTGGGGGATGAGTTGGGCCTTTATTGCTTTACTACTATTCAGTGCAGGTTCTAGAACCACTTTTACCCAAACAGGAGAAGAAGGGGGGAAAAAAGGAGAAAAAAAGTAAAACAAAACAAAACAAAAAAGCTGAGTTGGAGGACAACAATTTCTTTGTCTTTTGTTTGGTTAGATGGTGAGACGAACGGACAAGTGCCTCAGCTCGCTGCACTGACGACAGGCAAGCAAAGGCGATTACCAGTTAACTGATCAGCAGGCAGGCATGGTCAGGTCATCATTGGGTGGAGAGTTCAGAGGTCAGAAGGTCATAGGTTAGTTGCCGGTGGCGGCTGGGTGGTTAGAAACAAAAAAAAAACAAAACAAAAAAAAGAAAGAAAAGATAGAGAAGAGATTAGTTTCAGCTAGTGACGGCTTAATGACAACATGAAAAACTAATCACAACTAATAAAAAAAAAAAACAAAAAAACAAAAAGCATGTTTAATTCTGACAAACTGATTTGACACCATCTACAGAATACAATGACAATCATGACAATTTCATATCATGATTTCAACAAGTGAAGGAGAGCCCATTCCGCACCCCCCTAAAAATAAAAAACAAAAACAAAAAAAAAACCGGTTAACAGGAAAAATAGAAATAAAATACAACTAATGACTAACAGTTAGTAGCAGTCAATGAGAAGACTGGGAGACGACAATGAATAGGTTGGCTCTACAGAATCTGGAACAGTCAGTACGGTTAACAGTATCTGACTGCTGTAAAGCATTAGTATCCTTCCAGATGCAAGCATTAAAGCAACTATTAATGATGGTGTGATTATTAATAACTGATGATGAATAGGAATGAATCTAAAGAAATTTAAGATTCCATGAACGCTGTGGTTCAACATAAACTCTGGGCCAAACAAGGTTTCTTTTGTTCAATAAATGTTTATTGCTTTTTTTTTCTCTTCTTCAATTATTGTATTTACAAACACCATGGAATCCCTGGCCTCATGATACACAGCAGTACTGAACTACAGTCTAGCAGTCTAGAAACATCATGGGAACCAGAGCAGCCAGACTCCCTGGTCTGGTCAAAACTTTCCAGTTGAAAGAAAATATTCTTTTACACATATAGAACACTTATAAAATGCACCTGCATGTAAACACTGTAAAATCCTGCCACTTAAGAATTCTATACTCAAAAAGCTCAAAGTACATCAAAAATAGAAGAGATTTCTAATTAATACCAATAAGGCATTTTGAAACTACAAACAGCGTTCTTTATTCAATTTCAAAGCTAATACTCTGCAAATACAATAAAATCTGACACTTCATATACATTCCTGCTTTATAATTTTATATTTTAAAAGAAGCCACCTGTAAATACTATTTTCTCTTGCAACATAACAGAACAACAACAACAACAAAAATAAAACAAAATTAAAACCCCAATGACAGTAAAACATAAAGTAGTTCTCAAGTGGAAAAGTCATCATCCCGTCTCCTGGAAAGTAGCTCCTTCCTTACCCAGCCTCATCACTTCGGCTCCACCCAACTTGGTCCACTTCACAGTAGTATGATAGTTAAGACTCATTCATCAGCTTCATGATTCCACTACACTCTGAGGTCTGCTCACTGTGTGTGTGTGTCTGTGTGTGTGTGTGTGGTCACCGTGGCAACGGCAGAGGAAGTGGGGACGGACCACTGGTGCCCTCGACACAGCCGAGTCCAGCACCATGGGCCAACTCAGCGTCATCTCACACAACGGCCTTCTGAATATAATTTCCAAATACTACAGAAATATGCCATCTTCAGTGTAACCAAATCGTCCCTGAATTTCTTAATATTAAGTGGAATTTTACTTAAAGCAAAAAACAACAACAACAAAAAAACTGTTGTTCCAAGGTCAAAGGAACACATAAATAGTGAACATGGTGTATGTACCCCATTTCGCCCCAGAAACACTGGAAAATGTCTGGAAGCATTTTCTAACATGACTTAAAAATTTGGATTACAATGGTACTACATTTCTTATACATGCGAGGTAAACAATGGTATTCGTGAAGTCTTTACTCACGATAATTATGGTTTCTGAGTGTGTGTGTGTGTGTGTGTCAGGGGGGGCATATAAACAATGCAGTCAGTCATTTACAGACCACATAGCACACCCTCTGCTGTGTTCTGGCTTCCTTCAGTACACACGAGTGTCAACCGTGCAAACCACACATAGTTTACCACAGTTAAGGAGTCAGTGAGTCATGGATGATCAGTTCTGAAATGTGTGTAAAGGTGTGCTTACTTTTAGTGAAAAAACTAGGTATCTGTGAACCATGCTGCACTGGAAATGCTCATACAAGTACATAGCTCTATGTTCAAAGGCTGAATTTCCTAGCCGTAAATGAATGCTTTTATAAATCTTGTCCTCCAAATATTAAAAACAAAACAGAAAAAAACCCTCAAAAATAGGGAACACAGTAGTATCATCAAATAATTTAAGTGAAGGACCTCAGACATCTCCCTTAGACCCAAATGAGTGTACAGAGTGAGACTAACAAGCAGTACAAGGATTCAGGTTTCTTAAAAAAAAAAAAAAAAAAAATCGCGATTTCGGTTTGCTGACATTGCATTTTGAGCAAACTAGAAGCCCTAAGTACAAAAGGGCCAAGCCTGGAGTGTGCTGCCATTTTCCAGACACAATAATGTCATCCTCCAGTATCGGAAACCACTTCAAGGCACAAGGCTGAGGAGGCCAATTACTGTGTGACAGTGGGAACATGGGAAATCTAACATGGGCGATGGAACGGGGCGGGACATACAGAGAAAGGTGAACAGCACACAAATGGCTTGTAGACAAAAGTCCTATGACTCATGAAACAAGCCCTTGCAGCCTCACATGATGAAGGTTGGAAGGGGTGGACAGACGTGTCTTGAGCTGCACATATGTGCTATCCTCACACGTCTCCTGCTATGGAGGTCAGAATCAGCACAAGCAAGGGACCTCTGAGGTCGAAGTCTTCCAGGCTCTTTAATTACATGATATGTACGTATCATCAGCTATCTTTGGAGAGGCATTTTTCTGTCTGATGTGGACAGCAGCTGTATCTAATACCTATCACCACTTTTTAAGGGTACAATGATGTGGACAGACACGTCCGTCGTTTTAAGTTCAGAGAAGAGGAGATGACTGCAGCATAAATCCTCTCTCCGTTTTCCCCGTGAACTAGAGACACTCTGATGACTTGAATTAGTGACATGAGCTCTGTCACACGAGCACAGGAAGAGCCCCTTTTCTACCGAGCCTAAGACTCCAAACTTGCAGTCAATCAACTTGGAAAGCAAATCAATGTCAATAAACCGAAACTATCACTCCTCAAAAACAAACAATAATTTATCAAAGGGTCCAAAGGTGTGTGTGTGTATGTGTGTGTGTGTGTGTATATATATATATATATATATATATATATATATATAAACACAAATTATAAATGGCAAAAAAAAAAGTGACAAATGAAGACTCACGTTCCAGTTACTGCTTAGTCCCAAAAGACGAACCAATAGCTGGAGCTCATACCACCACCCAACCTAACCTCAAGAGAGATTTGACCTTCAGACAGTAGAGTTTAGCAGCAAATGACAAAAATCAAAGGATCCATTTTGGCAAGAGAATGTAAGACCATAAGGGAACGGACTTTAGGATTTAAAAAAAATAAGATAAAACCCAAGGAACCAAAATAATCTGCAGAGCCCTCTCTTTGCTGATTTCAGTTGATAACTTGCCATGTGCGTCCTCATGCCAAATAGCGACTTTATAATAAAGGAAAATGGAAACCAAACCTTCAGTTTCCTTCAAAAGGACCCAGGAGGCAGAGGCTATTGTATTTCTTTCCTTAAAGCACCATCCGTTCAATTTGTTTTGTAATACCACCCCCAAAATTTTAAAAACAATTCAAAGGTCAATTTTAACAAAAATGATTACTGAAAAATATTCAGGGCAACATCACAATTTACAAGCTCCCCACACTGACTAATTTATGTTTTAGTAGGAATGAACGGTAGCACTCTACTCTAATACTTAATAAGTTAAAATACACATGAAGGGAGCAAAATCCAAAAGCCCAAAACCAAAAGCCCAACCCTTAAATTTTTCGATGATAAAAATACATAAGAAACAATATGCAGCTGAGCAGTTATATGACATTTTCCATCCTGTGTGGTGTTGCAAACTTTATGGACACCCAATGCATTTCTGAAAAACAAGAACTGCAGAACTAAACTAACCTCGGTCTGCGGTCACAATCCTTTGGTAAGGATGGACACGCATATCGTGCCTTCGGACTTTAGTAGCCACCGCACCTAGTTAAATTGCAATTACCAAGACAAAGTTAGAAAACATTCACAAAGAAAAATAACAGAAAAACAACAACAACAAAAACATTAACAGCAGGTTTATCAAAATGGATTTCAAATGTTCATTTACTACAAAAGTTGTTTTAAGAAACACGTTAAGGCACAGTAGTTTAAAAAGGAACCATAATATGCCGCGTATCTATGCATCTATTAATATTGCAGTCATCGCAAACACCTTGGCCTTAACCTGTTGCGTCCGTCCCTCGACACTCCCCAGCGGCAATGTCGTGACCTCTGTCATACCCAGTGGTGCTTTACTACTCACGAATTCACTGAAGTGCCCTTCTTGCAGCAGGCCTACTTAATAATGCCATGTTTAATACTGACAATTCTCTGCTAACTGTAAGACTATTTTTCAGAGTTTATCACTTAACAAAGATTTAAAAGCAATTCTCCAAGCCTACAGATTGTGGTTTTAAACTTTGAGTCAATGAGTATGAACTGCAATGAATTAGGTGATTAGTAAAGCAAACAGTATAGTACACTTAGCAGTCAGTATACTACTATACACTCCTTCATCTAAAGCAGTTACTTGGTCAGATTACAGACTAAACCAAATCCAGAACATCGTTGGACTTTATTAGACCGATGTACAGAGGTACAAGTAAGTCACTGACTGCTAGGCTAGGCTGTTTTTATTCCCCCGAGGCTGCTGAGACTAAGCTTTTGTTAAATTCAGATCTGATGAGGGTTCAGTTAAGCCCGTTCTTGAATTCTTAGCCTTTCGTTGGGAAAGCCATACCTAAAGATAAAAGGAAGGGAATTAAACATTAGTCATCAGCCAAGACTGGGCGCTGCCACCAGTCTTCTCACTACCACAACCCACACACGTGTGCACTGTTGAGAGGGCTGCTGCTCTAACCGAAGGGCACAGGAGGAGTGACCGAGAACATGCATGTTATCTGTGTGCAAATTTACAGAAACCTGGCCGTTTCAAATCGCCCCCTCAGCTCTCCAAGGGGTCGGCACCTGGTCTGGCTGCTTAGGCAGCCAAACGAGGAGGAAAATCGAGTTGTCGTTTGAATTTGTTGGGCCCCCCCCCCAGCCCACCCCGCTTACTTACTCACTGTATGAATGCCAATTGGGTATCTGCACATTTTGCTTTTCATTTTGTCAGTCTGCTATTAAGGATCTTAGAAATCAGAACTTCCCAACAAAACCCAAGCCTGCTGCTTTCACAGGAGAACTGCTGCTGCTCTGTGTGGTACCAGCACAGAGCAGGAAATGGTCCTGGGGGCTGGCCCACGTGGCCGCAAGGCCCCGCCCCCAGCAAGAAGACACTGAGGGTGCTGCAGAGACGCGCTCTGGGAGGAAGGAGCATGCGGGGACACAGGACAGAGGGATTAGTTGGAAGGAAACACTTGTAAAGGTTATATGTTACATGTTATTTAAATAAAAACAAACAAAAAAGCTTCAAGAATGTGCGACAGAAAGAAGCCTCTCGGAGACAGTTCTGTGGTCATGACTTTATACAACGCTTTCGTGCTGGACAGAAACCATGTACAGTGCCCTGCATTGCCTTGTGGAACAGAAGGCGGCTGAGTGGGTGCACACACAGATAACATAGAGTCGTGGCTTTATTTAACTGAACAATGGAATTCTGTGTTTATGTCTTAGTGTCCAAATTCATTAAAGACTTTCAAGATTTTATAAATCAATATTAATGCTGAGAAAGGAAATCAACGATCCAAGTCCTAAAAGTAAACAGCATGCAGCACCAAGGTCATATACAATTCGGGGAAAAGGTACAAGTTCTGTGTGGTGAGACCCGGGGGTGGCAGTGAACCAGTGTGCACACTGACTGGTCGGGCTACAGCGCCTGCTGGATTCTAGTCCTTCCTCCAGCAAGTCAATGGGCTGAAATATCAGGCATGACTGGCATTTCAATCCACTCTACAAAAAAAAGGGATCAGTAATGTCTTCGAACACACCACTTTTGTTCATGTATTGCAATTTTAAGCACACGATGACAGCTTGACCTTAGGCTTCTGCCTCCAGGGGCTGGGGCGACTCACTCCTCCCTGACTGAGCTCTGTCTCCTGAGTGCAGTGCTAACCAAGGTTTCAGGAGAAAACTGGAGACACACACGGTACTGGGAGTTTTCTAAAGACTTCCCATGGTTTTCGCACAGAAGTTAAACATGGCCAGCAATTAAGTCTCACGGATAAAGGAATCTAACTGTGGTTAGCTGGCAGTGGGAAAGGGTCCATTGGTGGGGGTGGGGGTTTAAGTGCTCAGCTGCTGCCAACCAAAATGCTGGCGGTTCAAACTCAGCAGTACTGGGAGGAAACGGCTGAGGCAGTGTGCTCGGGAAACCCTAAGAAAGCCTATGGTATGGGGACGCTCCACTCTCTTGGAATCGGCTCAAGGGCGATAGGTTTGGTTTGCTTTTCCGGTGATAGGGGGTAGAAAAGATCTCAATCTCAGAATGACCTCAGTCATGCCAAATGTGAAAATTTACCGAGACATCAGCAAAATGAATTTCAACACGTTTAAGGTCAAGTTATTTAAAAAGGGCAATTCTTTGAGTCTGAGAGAAGCCAAAACTTGGTCGTCAGCCTTTCCTCCTGGGGCCCTGTCACTAAGCAGGCAGGGAGAAGAACTTACCTAATACACCACTAGGTTCAATAGGGTACTCAAGGATGGATGTAGCTGGTGCCAGCGTGTAGGGGTACTCGTAGGGCGTGTAAATTAAGCCGGCTTCCGGTCCGGGCGGGACTATTGCAGCAGTAGGGTGAGGAGTCCCGTTTGGCATGACGGCGGTCTGTATCTGTCTGATCAAAGGCATTATGGTAGGGCCAGCCGGCGTTGGGGTGCGCAGGGCAGCTGGCGGGAGGACAGGCGCAGGCCCAGTGATAATCCTCGGAGCTGCCTGGGCCGTCGCTGCAAGAGAAAAGGCAAGGGCTGCTACAGTAAGCAAAGAGATCGAGAAGAATGCAGAGACAGCAATGTCAAGCATGGGCACACAGGAGGAAAAGGAGGGAGAAGCAGGAAGGAAGAAAAATAAAAGGAAACCATTAGTACATGCGCTGATCACACAAAACTGCCCAAGCACACCAATCAAATGCAAACGGATTTCCCCTTTCCCAATGTGACTAAAAAATGAACATGCATACAGTCAAAAGCCATGGTACAAAGCCCACTGAAATTGAGTGCATTTAGGTCATGTTGGGCTCCATCTACAGCTGTTAAGATTTCATAAAACTACAAGTACATGCTCAAGAAGCACAACAAGATGCTACAAAGTCATCTGTAATCGAGTCCACAGAAACACAGGCACACTTAGAGAGCCAAGCCTCCGTTCCAAGTCAAAGAAGAGAACACATGTCATTGTGTTACATGAACCAAGCGAACACCAAGTATACAGAAACGTCCTGCGGATTTAGGAACTCAAGCTTCTTTGTACGATGTCCCCTTGTAAATAGGAGACTTTGAATGGTAGGCTAAGTTCTCAGGAGGAAGGGGACACCAGCCATTAAGTCGTTGCTGCTGGTGGTGCCATCGAGTAGGTCCCGACTTGTAGCACCCCACCCTGGACACTATTTATGAGGCTGTGCATCTTTGTGGGAAAACAAAGTCTCATCTTTCTCCTGCAGAGCAACTCGTAGGCTTGAACTGCCAACCTTGTGGTGCGCAGCCCAGGGCTCACCGTACAGAGCCAACATGCTCCCAGGTGTGAAGTAACCAGTTCTAAACCCATTGGGATGCCTTTTCAATTATTCTGGAAAGCTTAAGAGTCCTATTTCTTTAAAGAAACTAGTAATTTTAACATAATATTTATATGCCTCTATGAATGATGCGTGCATATTTTTCACTGTTTCAAAATATTCATTCCATTATATTCTACTTAAAAATGAAGAAAGGGCATACTCAAATATGTAGAAGCAGGAATCTCTGTGTTTCTGTGAACTCCTGTATGCGGTCAACCAGGACTGAAACATCTTAGAGCACGACCGAACTGAACCAAAGGGCTAGCTCATCCAGATAAGCTCGACTGTCCAGACCCGCTAAATTACTTTTATAGGAAAGCGTTCAAAATTTTCCAACTTTTGCATTAGTGTAAAAACATAAGCTGGAAGTCTTAAATCTCCAGATGACAGAATATGGAATGTCCTGAAACTCCTGAATTTACAGGCTGAAATGTCATCAAAAGGATCAAACCCCCATATAGACATGCTCGTATATCGTCACACCAAGAGTGCACCCAGTTATCAAGTGGCACAGTGATGTTAACTCTTCGGGTGGTTTATCTGCTCTTGTGCTGTGCTTCCAAGAGGAGAGAGGTGTGTGGGCAAAACAGCAGGGACAGTGGAGACACAGCCTCGGGCTCATTCTTACGTGATTTAATGTTGGCATCTCGGTAAGTGCCGTTCAAGATAGCCAGTTCCATCAGCTGCATCTTCTTAAGGCTGTCCTCTCCTTCTGCCTACGGAGCAAACAGAAGAAGGTTCAGCAACACCAACCACAGAGGTCCCACTGCATCTACACAGACTCTCGTCACCCAGGGAGAAAAAGGGGTCGACACATGGGCGCTCACTCAGTGACAGAATGGCCATAGGGTGTTGACAACACAGAAGGTGTCCTCAACTGGCTGCATTTCCATTTGAAAAAAAACCACAGGTATGCGCTACTGATTTATTAAAACACTCTCAAAATGACTTTCTCCTAAAATGTGAGCATATGTGTGATATTTTATTTTACACCAACAGCAGCCACCAAAAATAAAAATGAGAGAGAAGAGAGAAAAGAGAAGAGCTGCAGTTGCCGATACTCATTAGACACAACCACACGTCGCCAGGGACAGGCTCTCTTCTCCTAGTCTGAAGTTGCAGGAACATGGCTAGCTGAGCACCGCTCCTGGGTTTCTGTTCTTCCCCCTGCTACAGGGAGTATTGCAGGGGTCTGATGAGGGGCCAGCGGCCAGACAAAGGCTACTCTCATGGCCTGGAGCAGCACAGGAAGACCATGACCTGGGAAATCAAGGAACTATCCCTTCATCTAACTGGCTCCAGTGCCATGAGTCCAGGATACTGAATGGGACCTGTCTGCTTTGATCAAGGACTCCATAGTTGGACCCTGATTAGAACTGGGGGGAAAGGAAAAGCAGTACTTCAACTTGTTACTGAATCCCGACTGACTAGACCCATTGAGACTGAGGAACCCCGAATCAATTGCCCTGAGTGAATTTTACCTCTAAAGGGTAAGTAGTGAAGGATGCCACGGTGAGTACTGTGCTGGCTCGGTTAAAGAATGACCTACAGGACACCAACTTGACGACAGTCATGCTCAAACACCCCAAATCCAAAATCCACTGCCAAAGAGTCAATTCTAACTCATAGGGACTGTGAAGATCACCAGAGTGGAGGGGCTCCTTTGGGTTTCCAAGGCTGTCCGTCTTTATCCCGCAGTTTGGCTGAGGGTCTGAACCGCCAACCACGAGTTAGCAGCCTTAACTAACCTACAGCATCGATGAGAAGTTTAGGGGGTGTGATGCTGACGTTAGCAGTGGAGATGAACTGCACCCCCAGGAAAGGAATGGTGCGTGTACCACTGTGTACGAGAGAGCTGCAGGGAGCTCATGGAAAAATCTATTACCTTTTCTTTCCACTTCTCCTCAAACTTTCAGAAGCCCCCTTTGTGTATGATCATAAAAGTTAAAATAAACTTTTTTTTTTTAGATGAAATGAAAGGAAATGTTGGGTAAGATTAAATATACTGTACATTCTCTTCAGTATCTATCACTTTGTTAAATATTCCAAGACTCAAATGTGCTTATTAAAAAAATAATAATAAAGGGGAACTTTAAACATACAAGATTTCATTGTGGGATTCAGCTAAGATAATTCTATGTTTAATTCTTCAAAAAGGAAAAATCCAGTGATAATAAAATAATCATAATAAATTCAAGAGGCTGCATGTATTTTCTGTTTTCTTACCATGTCCTTCACTGAATAATGACCAAGTGCTAACCGTCCTATAGGGAGTTTTGGTGGCACCGTAGCTACTGCACTTGGCTACTCCCCCCAAAGTGAGTACGGCTGCTCCATCTTTAGGGTCACCCTGTGACCTGCTATGCACACCCAGACACTTTAAAAGGGATTCTCACCAACCGTGCTGTCTGACAATTCACCTATGATACCTGCTCATGAACAAGTGTGGCCATTCCATTTACCCCGGAAATCAGCCCCACCCTTCTCCATTTACAGTTGCCACCCTTGTTCAAGTCATTATTGATTTATTAACAAAACGACTTTAGATTCTGTTAATGGTACCTGTCCTCCAAATGATCTGTAAATAATGGTCAGACGGAATGCCCCAAAGACAACTTTCATCTTATTTCTTAACACTCCCATGTCTCAAAACCCTTCATGTTTGCTTATTCTCTAAAAGCAAATACATGCTTTTGTATCTAAAACTACCTATGATCCAGCTACATGCTACTTTCTCAAGTTAAACCAAGTGACCTTTATACACTGTCTACATGTGCACCTGAAGCAGACCAGACCACTGAGGGACTGCATGTGCCTCTGTAAACTCCCTTCTTCCCCAAGCCTGCCTGCCTACCCTGAAAACTTCCACCTAAAGGCTACCTACTCTGCACAACCCCACCACCCCTGGGTGTATAGTTTCTACCTTGGATTAAAGTGTTTGCACATCACTTCTAAAAAGGAGCTCTGGTAGCTTAGTGTTTACGACTCGGGTTGCTAATCTCACAGTCAGCAGTTTGAAACTACCAGCTGCTCCGCGGGAGAAAGATGAGGCTTTCTGTTCCCGTACAGATTTACAGCCTCAGAAAGCCTGTGCAGGGTCGCTATGGGTCGGAACCGATTCCACAGCACATCACCACCACTATGAAAAAGGACACCTGGTGTGGCGCTGGACTGTGAACCACAAGATCTGCAGTTCAAACCCACCAGTTGCTCCTTGGAAACCCTATACAGGGTCGCTAGGAGTCAGAACCAACTTGACAGCACACTTATGCATCTCTTCCTTTTGAGTTGAGTCCTCACACAAGTATAAATGATCCCCTTTGTGCTTATTTCTGTCGTAATGGCGGCCAAAGGTCAACTGTAGGTTGGACTACCTGGAACTGCTGAGAGGACCTTCCCTCAGTCACAAAAAACATAAAAAGAAAAGAGTAGACATTATCATGAAGACAATTATGAAACCTTAACAACAACAACTTTGTAGGAGGAGCCTACAGGAGTAGTGGCTGCCCTTTAATCCCCACCCACAGCCCACAGCACATGAATGAGGAAGACATCCAGCACTGGGACCTCTGTGAAAGACAGCCAGGCCTGACGACAAATAAAACTGCTCCACGGAAAAGTACCAAGCAACGGCAGGCACACCTCCATCTAGTGATCCCCATGGTGACAAGTCTACAGACGGCAACAGTCTCTCCTTCAGGGAAGAAAAGTGGAGGAGGAACACCTCACACAGGGCTATGAACGGAGAGGAGAGAAGAGGTGCTTACAACACTTCTACCGCACACTTCTGCACAATAGGACAGCCATGCTCATGGGCTGGGGACGCAGTGCCGAAGGAGGGAAACCCGAAAGGGGATACTGAGGACTGATGCGCTGACCGCCCAGGACAGACAGCACAGCCATCAACATGTCACATGTGGGAGGCCACTGAGACCAGTCAGGGTCACACCTGGGATGATGCTGACTCAGTAGAACTGTATGCACAGACTAAGACTGTTTGTATAACAAGAAACAGTGGAGTTCACTCTATCACGACATTTAGACAAAAGTAACAATCGCTGCTGACTTCAGATGGATCTTGGCTGAAAGCAGATAACGTGAAATGTTTATTTGTGCCTTACTGACTATACAAAGACTTTTGACTGTGGAGCATGACAAGCCAAGGATAACTTTGTGAAGAATGGGTACTCCAGAACACTAGATTGTGCTTATGAGCAATCTGTCCGCAGAACAAGAGGCAGTTGTTGCAACCGAATTAGGGACTGCTGAATGAGTCAAAGTAAGGAAAGGTGTGCACCAGGGCTGTGGCCTCTTGCCACACAATTCAATCTTGACAGCACATTATAGCTCCCACCATCACACACAGAGAGAATCAGGCCGAGACCAGGGACGGGCTTGACCACTGCTCTGTTTTAATAAAACACACAACGGTAGAGCAAATATGACAGTCTGAATTCTGAGCTTTGTTTTAAGGTCCAACTCATAATGATCTTATTATGCACAACAGAAGGAATCACCGAGGTGATTAGGTGTTAGGTTTGGGCCCACTGTTGCTTCTACTGGGTCAGTCCATCTCACTGGGGTTCTTCTTTTACACTTGTTGTTGTTGTTGTTAAGTGCCGTTGAGTCGGGTCCGACCCATAGCGACCCTGTACAGGGTTTCCGAGGGTGTAAATCTTTACGGGAGTAGAAAGCCTCATCTTTTACACTTACCCTTCATTTTATAAAGCATGATGTCCTTTTCCAGGATTGGTCCCTCTTGATACTATATACAAAGTATCAGAGATGAAGTCTCTCTCTCCTGGCTCCCACAAAGTATTCTGGCTGTACTCTTTCTAACACAGATTTATTTTTTCTTCTGGCAGCCCATGGCTGTTTTAAGATTAATGTGTACCACCAAAATTCAAATGCAACTTCCTTATTCACTGTCTAACTTTCACATGCATAAGAGGTGATCAAAAATACCATGGCATGGGTCAGTCACACATGAGTGAGTCTTCAAAGTGACATCTTTGCTCTTAAACATGTTAAAGAGATCATGTGTAGCAGATTTGCCTAGTGTGATATGCTGTTTGATTTCTTGACGGCTGCTTCCATGAATGTTGAGTGAAGCCAAGCAAAATGAAGTCTCTGACAATTTCAATCTTCTCTCCATTTACTATGTTATTCATTGGTCCAGTTGTGAGGATTTTGTTTTCTTTACATTGAGGTACAATTATCAACTTTAGACATTTCTGTAGGATAGGGATAATGGAACACTGGCATTTTTCATGGTAAGAAAGGAAATTGCTCTGAAGCAAACATGACAGGCTCATAAATGAGGTTTCACAATGTCGAGTTCCACAGATCATGTAGAATCAATCCAGTCTAGTGTACTCATCTCGTATTTTTAGGACTGTGCTGTTTTAAGCACTGAAATACTTAGATTATCAAGGCAACATTTAACTCGCCTCGACAAAGGCACATTAAGTTGAGGGCATTTCAACCAACCTCCAAAGTTCCTGTGTGCCTCTTCCCAGGCAGCTGCCACCAGGAAACTGCTGGCTGGAGCCCATCCCCAGAGCTTTGCCTGTCCTCTCAAAAAGGCCACAGAAAAGCAGCAGAGGCAACAGACTTGTTTCTCTCCAGCTTCCTTCACTCAGCACCAGACTGTTGAGACTCCAGGTGTCATGGAGTTGCTTCCACTCGATGGCCACTAGGGGTGCAGAGCAGTGGTGCTCTCTGGGGTTTTCAGGGTGGAGGACTTCTGGAAACGGACAGCCAGGTTTTACTGTGGAGCATGTGGACTGCCAACAGTCCAGTGACTAGCCCAGCACATACCCATTTGAGCACATCCGTAGTTTGTTTCACGGCGGAGTAGTAGTTCACTGTACAAATATACCAGTTTAGACAGCTGGGTTAATGATAACTTTTGGATTATTCTGAATCAAGCTACAATAAAAAGTCGTGTACAAGTTTTTCTTGTGAGCATTTATTTTGATCAATGCCTAGGAGTGGAATTTCTGGGTCACAGGACAGACTTTGCAGTCTGGCACATTAACCCACAGTGTCACACCAGGATCCCAACAACCACCATAGGGTAAATTAAAGCAATAGGAAAGGGTTTTGGTTCATAGATGAGAGTAACAGAGTTCTTCTCACAATTTACAGTACTTAAGTATGCACCACTCATCTGTCAGTTTGTTATACT
>NW_006408680.1:1869492-1897000 GCF_000296735.1 Chrysochloris asiatica | reverse complement strand
CAGCCAGAGTGCTCCTTGGAGGCCAAGATGGTCAAACTTTGTCTCTCATACTTCAGACATATTGTCAGGCAGGACCAGTCGCTGGAGAAGGATATCATGTTTGGTAAGGTGGAGGGTCAGAGAAATAGAGGAAGACCCCAGTGAGATGGATTGTCCAGGTGGCAGCATCTATGGACTAAAGCGTGTCAATAGTAGTGAGGCTGGCCCAGGATCAGGCAGTGTTTCGTTCTGCTGTGCATAAGGTCGCTATCAGTCAGTACTGACCTGATGGCACCTAACAACAAGAAGTATGCTTGACTGTATTAGAACTCGATATTAGCATCTCTGCTTCATAAAAATGAAAACCAAACTATAGTGTTAGTACTGGTGGGCTTCAATATGTTGTGTTGCTTGGTGAAGGTTACACAGTGAAAGTGGCTTCCAACCCCAGAACACTTGATTCAAAGCCCTAAAATTCAACCATGACATTGTACCTTCTTCTCTT
This sequence comes from Chrysochloris asiatica, assembly GCF_000296735.1. Lineage (NCBI taxonomy): Eukaryota > Metazoa > Chordata > Mammalia > Afrosoricida > Chrysochloridae > Chrysochloris > Chrysochloris asiatica. The sequence goes on along the minus strand of NW_006408680.1, from coordinate 1,896,516 downwards.
GTGCTGGGTCTTCAGTAGAAGTATCTTTTCAATTCATCAAGGTCTTGTTTGTAACTAAGAAAACCATGTTTAACATTTTGAAGTCTATAAAGTATATATATTTAAGACTAAACAAAAAGAGTCTAACAATATAATTAATTACTGTGGAGAGTTGAAACAAAGATATGAAAATTTCCAAACTGTTCAAACTGTGCCAACTAATAAAATAAACCTTTGCTTGTAATGAAGTTTAGCATTGGAAAGGCACTAAACAGTGTTTCCATAAGCAAGCAGTCTGATTTCCAAATATGCTCTGTCCTGTAGTCAGTACTTTCCATTCACTGTCCCCTAGAATTGTGCTTTTCCATCCACAAGTCAGACTACAGCCTGCCTGGAAGGGTCCTTGGCATTGCCTCCATCGCTCTCGCTAGCCTGTACCATTTCCTCTCAAAGAGTACACTATTCCAACCAGCCCCACTCTCCCAAATCCCAGCTGCTCGTTTTGGGGAAACCAGTCATATACAGCTAAGCCCTATTTCACTGTTTTCTAGATTTTTACATTTTCTTCACAGAAACATCTCATGTACCTTGTAAGTTACCTAAGACACTGTTTTGTAGCCAATGCGAAGCTGTTCGATATTGAAGAAAACCCCCCAAAATGCTGACTTTATTATCCATGTGAAATAACATGTAGAGAAAGTTTTCCAACTCTGGAAGGAAAAGTCTAGGCAAACCTCATACCTCTGAGGAGATACTGCACACTGGGTTCAGTTCTCCCCAACAAAGTGGGTTTGGCAATAAAGGGAGCCACACCAATGTCCTGGTTTCTCCGTGCATACAAAAGGCATGTTTGTACTACACTGTAGTCCAGGAGTGCTGGTGTCCAGTGGGTTAAGCGTTGGGCACTAAGTGTGGTAGTTTGAACCCCCCACCTGCTCCTCCGTAAAGACGGCAGTCTCGGAGCCCTCTGAGTTAGCTCTGCTCTGTTCCACAGGGTCCCTGGATGTCGCAAAGGACTCAACAACATTGGGTCTGTTCCCTCCCGCACATGTTGATTGATTTACTTTGTAGGGAGTCTGCCAAGGGTGCAATGACATTATGAAGGATTCTTGATGTGCTGCTATATGTATGATCAGCACTGGATTGTGAAACCCATCAGCTGGTCCTTGGAAACCCTATACAGGGCACCTAACAACAAAAACAACATTGTGAAGAAATTTGAAAAATTGTGAGACGGACCAAATGGTGACACCGAGCCTGGCACTGGTCAACTTGCTGGATGCAGAGGTGCCACAAACATTCAGTCTGCAGCCACTGATGCATCTGCGAAGAGCAACAGCGACGCTCCTGTGTCTGAAGACGTCACTTGAGGAAACAGGAATTCAATGAAATATTAGAAAAGAAAAAGAGCAAGGTTTATGAGGAATTTCCACATCAGCACTCGCGGTCATCTGTTTCTCCAGCGACACTAGTCTGTATGAGAGTCCTGACCCTGCTGGGGCAGGCCAGGAACTGCCAAGGGGAAGGGACATCAGAGGGAGGACAGAGCGCCTGCCTTTCAGAGCTGGGGGCTAAGCAGTGTGGGGCTGGGCTCTGCTGAAGGAGATGGAGTAAAGGTTTCCAGTCCAGGTCTAGAATGCTTATGAAACACCCAAGTGGAGCTCGCTGGGAGAGAAGAATTCATAGGAAAATGATCTCCCCCTGACCCAGTTTCAGACAGTGTGGCAGGTACGCTCCACGCTGACTGGCAACAGCATTCAGATGCAGGGCTGGGCTTTTACCATGTTTCCCTGGCTGGGCTGGGGCCGTTGAAAGATTACCTCACCAGAACAGATCCTCCTGGTCTCTCAGTCAGCACCTTGGTCCCCTCCACCAAAGCCATGACTCCTCTGAGCCGTCAAATGACACCGAGCCAGAGAATGTCTGAGTCCCACCGCTACAGAGGTCTTGGGGGATGTGGCCTGTTCTCACCTCTGTTCGTCCTACATTTCTAAGCCTATATTACCTTCTGGCTCTGTTCACTTCGTCCTGTCAGATCTCTCAGTTGAGGTGTAAGTGTGGCTTCCCATCACTCTGTCTTCATGCAACTGAAGTGCCAGACTGGCACTTAGGGCCATGCCGACATGAATTCCCTACCCAATGATATATTGCATTGGGCAAATCTGCTGTAACAGTCCTCTTTAAAGTGTTAAAAAAAAAGTACAGATGGTGCCTTGAGGACTAAGGTGCACTGGACCCAAGTGAAGGTATGGTCACACACCTCCCATGCATGTCAAAGCCGACGGCTAAGGAAGACTGGAGCCCTGGTGAAGACTACTGAGTGCGTCGTGGACTGGAGAAGGAGGAGCACAACCTCCTTTGGAAGAACTATGGCAGGACTGTTTCTTAGAAGCGAGGATGGCGAGATTTCGTCTCTCGTTCTTTTGGACACTGTGCTTTGTAAAGTGAAGGAAGACCTTGAGTGAGGTGGACTCATAGAGACTGTGACTCAACGATGGGCACAAACATAACGATGATTCCGAGGACGGGGTAGGCCCGGGCAGGGCTTCGTGCCACTGTGTACAGGACAGCAATGAACAATAACCCATAAAGCAGATACAACATGGAATTCAAAACAAAACCAGTCATGGTCACAAATCTAAGTGCATCAGAGCAGTGCCCAGACGTGTTGCAGAAGCCCCGGGAAGAGGCATCGAAAAGCTACTGATTCCACACGCCCTCCTCCACAGTTTAGGGCGCTAGGCAAGGGCAGATTAGCACCACAACTTCACCGGCTCTCTTTTTCGCTGGAAAATCCTGCTCTGTCTTTTTCAATGAATCCCAGGGTGGTACATGCAGGATAAGCACTAGAAAGCAAGATCAAATTGACAAGCAAGTTGGCAGTTCAGACCTATCAGCTGCTCCTCAGAAACCCTATACGGGATCGCTGTGAGTCAGAACTAACTCAAAACCATTAAACAACAGTGATGACCAACAACAAGAGTCAAGAATCACAGTGAGGTCACACAGGAGGAAGTCTTTTGTACCAAAAGTTTTGTTCTAGCTGGCTGAAAGAACTTTCTTTTTATAAAAGGTCTTTTTCTGGGATTCAAATCAAAGTTCACACTTTAACAGTGCCTTCTTGTTTAGCAGTCTTGGTATGGCGCTGTCAGATAATACACTGGACTGCAACATTGGTTTGAACCACGGGATTGGAGGTTCAAATTCACCAGCTGCTCCTCGGAAACCCTATAGAGGGTTGCTATGAGTTGGAACCGACTTGATGGCAATTAACAGCAAAAATAATCTCACTTGACTCTCTTAAGAATTCTACAAGACACATAACATGGGTTATACCTTTGTCATAGAAGGGGATTTATTTTAGAGGAACATTAAACTCAATGTAGAATGTTGTGTGACTTTGTTCATTAAGCACCTAAATGAAGTCTAACAGGAGCTATGGACCGGCACGGTGAAAAGTCCAATGGCAATAAATAAAACATTCTTTTAGGGATGAAGCAGATTTTACTTCTGAAGCAAACTGTAAGAGCTCCCCATTTCTTCACACCTTACAGCTAGCATTAATGAACGTGTATGAGTTACGTGCAGTATAACTGGCTAGGTACGGGCCAAGAAGCCTTTTCTCTAAGGAAGGCATGATGTGGCAAAGTGCTGTTCTGCTAGGGTTACCCCACAGACTACTCTTGAGAAGTTAAAGAAGTTAAGTTAAGGCCTTCAGAGTCTCAGGAGGGATGCACACAATCGCTGTTTGCAACAAGTGAGGGCACAGCCATCCTGGCTTCTGGTCAAGGATCCTTGGTGCCTTCTTTGAGGTGCTATGAACATAAAGAATCACACCATAGCTACTAAAATAAAAATAGTAAGTCTATGAACTTTTAGCACATACAATTATCAAAATAAACAAAAACTGGAAATTGGTGGAAAAGCCATGTGTTGGAAGTCACTAGAAGAACCTGAGAGTTAAGGATAATCTAGAGCAGACGAGTCATGTGTGTAACCAGGGATGACGGTCCATATTCACGGAGGGATTCGCAGATGAGCCACATGTCCTAACGATGACAGGATTACCTATGAGACTTGATGAGGTCATTTGAGAAGGGTGTTACTCGACTCAATATACATTCCCAAGTAGACAAAATGGATTTATTTTCAAACGGCCGGTCTGTATTACATCGCCGGGAAGGTAAACATACCCTCAAGGTACCAAGGACAGAATATTTCTATCAAGTAGAAATGTACATTGGGACTGACTTTAGAAAATTCTCTGGTCTCAGGAACCATGTCCCAAAGGCCTCAGTCTCTATTGCTTTAAACTAGATTGTAAAGTTTATCTGTAATCTACTACTCTAGGAAAGTCAGTAAGAAGACAAGAAAGAAAAGATCAAAATGGATGTCAGAAGAGACACCGAAACTTGCTCTCCAGAGTAGAGAGATGCTAAAGCAAATTGAAGAAATGAGGAGGTATAAGATCTGAACAGAAAATTTGAAAAGATCAGCTCAAGGAGATAAAGCCAAATATTTACAACAAAGTGTGCAAAGATCTGGAGGCAGAAAACCAAAAAGGCAGAACACGCTCAGCGTTTCTCAAGTTGGGGAACTGTAGAAAAAATTCAAGCCTCGACTTTCGTTATTGAAGGATTCTCTGGGCAAATTATTGAATAATGCAGAAAGCATCAAAATAAGATGGAAGGAATACACAGAGTCACTGGACCCAAAGGAAATGGTTACTGTTTAACCGTTTCAAGAGGTAGCATATGATCAAGAGTCAATGATCCTGAAGGAAGAAATCCAAGGTGCACTGAAGGAATTGGCAAAGAACAAGGCACCAGGAATTGATGGAATTGATGGAATAAAAATGGAAATCTTTCAAGAAAGCGAGGCAGCACTGGAGGCACTCACTCATCTCTACCAAGAAATTTGAAAGACAACTATCTGGCCAACTGATTGGAAGAGATCCGTATTTGTGCTCCTTCCAAAGAGAGCAGACCCAATGGAATGCGGAAATCATCGGACAATCTCTGATACCCCATGCAAGTAAAGTTTTACTAAAGGTAATACAGAATCAACTACAATCAATCATACATTAACAGAGAACTTCCAGAGGTTCAAGCTGGATTCAGAAGAGGCCGTGGAACGAGAGATATCATTGCTGATGTCCGATGGATCTTGGCTGAAAGCAGAGAATATCAGAAGGATGTTTACCTGTGCTTTATTGACTACACAAAGGCTTTTTCCTTTTCACAGCTGCTATAATACAACTTCATAGTTTTAACTTTTTTCATGAAAGACTCTATCAACTTTGTCTTTCCCATAATAGTCCTTGAACCTTTGAAAAATGCTCTGAGACTTGATTTTATAAGTCAGAGGCTAATTTACAAATAAATCTTTCTTGGAAATTGGTTTGAGAGTTGCATGTGTGTTCATAGGTGGAAGGGGGAAGAGATGATTAAGCAATTACAACAAGTGTGACAGTGGAGACTTTCTGAGACCATAATACAACATCAGCTGCCCAACTCAATGTGAGCTGAAGGAGGTAAGTAAGGATTGTAGGGCCGGATTTGGATAAACCCATATAAAACAGCAAATAATCTGATCCTCGAAGAATAATAGCTCTGCTCCACTAACAAAACTTAAACAAAATGAAACAATGGCTAACTTTGGAAAAATACCACCGAGTTCCTCTGATAGAGGCTAAAAGTAGATTTAAAAAAAAAAAAAAGACATTTTCAAATAGGAGTTGTAATTTTCCTTTAAAAAAAAAAAATTATGGAAACTGACAATCTGTTAAAATCACATAAAATATACTGGCTCACTGTAACAGGTACACCACACCACCTGACAAGCTCCCTAGTAAACACACAGGAAATGGTAAAAGGGAGACATGTTACTCGTATTTTCTCACCCAGCTTTCATTTTCATTTTTACTTTTCTTTTAAACATACAGTTTATAAAAGCTACCTGTACTTTTCATAAGAATTTTTTTAATCATGGAAAGTTCTAGATGATATAAATTTGGTTAAAAAGACATCAATTTAAGGACTCAAGTGACCCTGACCCAAGCCACAGTATTGTCACTTGACTGAGATGCACGTGAAAGTTGGACAATAAATAAATACGTTGGATAGAAAACCACTACAGAACTGATGAATTTGAATTCTGGCATTGGCAAAGAACACTGAAGAGTACCATTGACTGCCAGAAGAACAAACAATTCTGTCTTGGAAAAAGTACAGTCAGAATGTTCCTGGGAAGCCAAGATGAGCAGACTTTTGTCTGTCATGGAGAAGGACCTCATGCTTGGTGAAGTGGAGGAAGACTACCCACCCCCACCCCCCACCCCCCCAGTGAGGTCGACTGGCATAGTGGCAGCAGCAATGGGCTCAATTGTGAGGATGGCTCGGGACTAGACAGCATCTCATTTTGTGGTGAACAGGGTCCTTAAGAGTCGGAACCAACTAGATGACACCTAATGACATCCAAACTATCTTCGGTCCCCCCATCATGCATCATTCCACCAGGGCAGTTCCCAGCAAGGCTACTGACAATTTCCACAACACCGTATCTGGTATGCAATTGAGAGGCCTTGTTTTTCATGACCTTGAAAAGCAGCCCTAGACACTGCTGATGGACTCTTACTGCCAACCACCCCTGCCTGCCCCCCTCACCCAACCACTCAACTGGAAGGCCTAGAAATCCGACCTAAGGATTTCTCTTCTTTTCCCTGCAATCTCCAAGACCCTCTCTTCAACTCCTAACTCAGACAAATAACTCAAACATACTTCTACAGTCTAGGCCTAGACCCTAAGTCGATCCACACATCTTAATGCATTTTGGTCAGTTCAGCACTGAGCTCATCAGAACTTTTGCTGCAAACACTGAGCCACCTTCCCTGTCGCCTCAGTGACAGGAGCTTTACCCATGTGCAGTCATACGGACAGAATCCGGGAGTCATACACCTTCTTGGGACTCAGCCTTCATCAGCACACTCTGACAAGGTGACCTCCTAAAGGGCAGTTCAGCCCACCCAGTTCTTTTCACCTCGTCTCCCGGAGGAGTCCAGAGTGACTTGGAGCACTGCTCCTCAGTAACACCAACATTCTCAGACACGCCCTCTGGGACAGTCTGTTGGGCTCGGTCTCTCATTTTCACGCTGCAGCCACAAAGATCGGTCAGCTCCTTGCACAGGTCAGGAGCCCGCCCAACTTTTAAGCACGTCTTTACTGATGTGCAATAAAAGTTCACCAGTCTGAAGTTTAAATTCAGTGGTTTAAGCATGTTTACACAGTGGTGCAATCAGTAACACATATTGAGCTCTTTATACACATGCTAACAAATTTAGTTGTCAGAACAGCCCCAGGAAGAAAATATTATTTTACAGATGAATACGTTGAGGCACAAAAAGAGGAAGTGGACTGTTGGCCTGAGGTTCCGACCAACGTGTTTTTTGGTTTTGAATTTATTATAAAAAAGCAAGCGCTGGATATGTTTTGTTATAAAATACACTGCTGTTCATTAATTCAACCAATACCTAGGTACCTGGACACCTCTGCTAGCAGTGAGGGATGACGCAGAGGCGAAGTGGACCTCTTGCATGGCTCAGAACTGCCCACAGCCAGAGAAGGAGGCAGAGACCCAAAGCGTCACGTCTTCTAACATGCTTACTACTGTCACATCAGTCATGGGAGCTGCGGAGACAGTTTTACAGACGGGATCATGTGTAACCCATAAGGAGGCTATTCCACTGGACACCCCATTCTGGGTACTCTATTAGCATCTCAAATCTGAATTTCCAAAGCAAACCACTAGGAGAGAGGTCTTTCTGGCACGGGTGACAATGAAAGGCCAGCAATCCCCAGGAGGTGATTGGGCCCAAACATCATGCCAATGATGGCAGGTTTGACCAAGTGGTGAGAGAACTTGAACCAGGGAGCGTGGCAGCACCAGTGGGAATGCCATGAGAAACAGCTCTTCCAGCAGAGAAGAGAAAGGAAGCACGGACCTCTCAGGAGGCTGGAACCCGTGGAAGCTGGTGATTCAGAAGATAGGAAGGAGCGAAGCAGAGAAGAGACAGACGGTGAAAGAAATCAAGAGTAGCTGGTGTCTTGAGCATCCACACCACTGAGAACAAGGAACAGGAAGAGCAGGAGGGACGAGCGTGTTTCTTTGGAGAATACCAGTGCAGTGGGGCCAGGTGCCCACAATGCCTCCAAGTAAACCAGCTCAGTCATCTGGCACCAGCAGAAGCCTAGCCTGCTAAGCAGAACCACTGAGATGGAGATGAATGAGGCCGTCACTCTGGGAACAGCTGTCTACCATCAGTGAGAACGCAGCAGTTCCCCAGAGGACATGCCCACGGGTCCCATGGTAATCAGGACACCCATTCACCTTGCCCCATTCAGGCTCTGTAGACGCTCAAGACTGTGTGTGCAGACCAGTAAGGAGCAGTGTCTCCACACAAGCCGTGGACATGAATTACTTTCGACAGTCATTAAATTCTTCTTTTAATTTTCCCCAAGTATGCGATAATGTTATAACCAAAGTCTTTTATTTAAATTGAGCACAATGCCATCCTTCACAGGAGAATTCACAAGACAAACTAATATCACAAAGTGAGCTAGGTCATGAATCAGCTAATGTGCTCAGGGATGCAACAACAAAAAACAAACTCGGATACAGGATAACGTCATCGTCATTTGGAAATTACATTTTCAGAATTAAGTCATCAAAAATACAGACGAAAGTCAAGGCACGATATGAGTTAGTAAATAAGTTTACTTTAAGTAAACTTAAGTAAAACATTCAAATGCTTATTTGAATCATTAGTATACCCTTAAAATATCACAATGGTTACGATCTTGGATAGTTTTAATGATCAAAACAAACAATTTAAAGGTTGTCAAGAAAGGCTATTAGTTAAAAAGTAATCAAATGCAAATAAAACTAGGGCATCTGTCTCTCAATTTAAACATAGTTTAATACAATATGAATGGATTACAAATGTGTTGCCTATATATAAGGAACACGACGCTACTTACCAACCATCAGAAGGTCATGCAAACAAATTAAAGGGATGTATGAAAATAATTGAAAAAATATACCAAGAAATCACCCATCTATTTTTCTCTTATTAAATAAATTATAATTCTTCAACAAGCAAAAAAATAAATATATACATATATTTAAAATTAATTCTAGATTATCTGTATAGAACGTCATACATTTATTTAATAGGGGAATGTAAAAAAGCAGAAATGTATTACCCTAGTCACAGAGAAGCATATTTGATTGCATGAAATAAAAATCTTAGTATTTAAGAAGAAATAAAAGGACAAAATATAACTGAACAATATTCCACCAGCAAGTTCGTAAGGATGTACATAGGACATGTAATGTAGGCTAAAGGGAAAGACTTCAAGGAAACTCAGGTATTCCCTGAGGGACATTCTCACACTGCTGCTCCATCCTCTGCCTGGGCGCCACAGGAGACTTTTTGTTTGTTTACCCAAACAACACCTTGTGTCTGGAGTAGCTATTCCTCAATGAACCCTCATTTCAAAGTTAGTTGTGTCTGGAGTTAGCTATACCTCAAATGAACCTTCATTTTCAAAGTCAATTCGTAAGGAAAATAAGTGATATTCTAAGAAACAAAACGAAGATACCAATCAGACTAGACCAATCAAGACTAGTGAGAACCTCTTCATAGTTGTCATAAACAAGACATAATTTATCATCAGCACAGCCTAGAACTCCTTTACACTAAAGCTCAAGGGTTGTGGAAAGGCCCTCTGTTGGGATTTAGGAAGCCTGGCCCACGACCCAAGAATATGATGGCTGAAAAGACACTAAACACTGCTCACCAAGCGTTCAGTGATTTATAAGATGTTAGTGTGATAGCGCTTGACATTTCAAACCCACACCTCGTTACACTGATTCTCCATGCACTGCTGCTGCCCAATGAAATCCTACTCATGACTGATAAGAATTCTAATGCAGAAATAACAATGGAGCTCAAATGGGGATGGGAGTACCAAGCTACATGGCATGTAGAATCCAAGTAAATGACAACTGTCCCTCTTTAACTGTCCATCGCACTGCCTGACCAGAATCGGAATGACTGGTCATTCGCAGTGATGCCACTGTGACTCCAAGGAGCCCTCCGTGAGCTGTCGAGTTCTCTGGTAAAGACTTCTCTCAAGTTCTCTGTGTTCCACACTTAAGTAGATGTGTTGATGATAACTAAAGTCATCAGACAAAAATGAGATTTTACTATTTTGATGAAAAAGTCTTATCTGTCATTGAAGTAAGTTATATTAATGGTTCCACAGTTATCTTGGAACCACACAGGATTCTAACCATACTTTTGTGATCTGTAATTATACCTTTAGTAGCAATGATTAATGTATAAATGAAAAATACACGTATTGTGCCTGCACACTTACTCACTGCCTGAATTAAGTAAGGTGTCTGCATCTCACTGGTGAAACTTTTGAAAGACACATTTCTGTCTCTGGTAACTTAGTGATTACCAGCCAGGCTGCTAATTTCAAGGTCAGCAGTTCAAAATTACCAAAGTTCTCATGGGAGAAAGATGAGGCTTTCTGCTCCTGTAAAGATTTACAGCCTTGGAAACCCTGTTGTTGTTGTTGTTGTCAGGGGCCATCGAGTCGGAACCAACTCATAGCGACCCCATGCACAGCAGAACGAAACAATGTTCCGATCCTGGGCCAACCTCACTACCGCTGCCCCACTTGACGCCATCAATGATGCCACCTGGCTGATCCATCTCGTTGGGGGGGATCTTCTTCTTTTTCTCCAACCCTCCATCTTACCCAGCATGACATCCTTCTCCAGCGACTGTTCCCTCCTGACAATATGTCCAAACCCTACACAGGATCATTTACAAGTCGGACCTGACTCTACAGCATATAACCACCAATCACGACCACCAAGGTAGCACCCACCCACTCGGTACTTTCCTTATAACAGTGTAGCCTAGTTGGTGTGAAAATGTATCCTGTGAGACGATTTCGTACTGTAAAAACTTAAAAATATTTATTTCTGAGTTTGAGTAGTTTTTCTCAGAGAAAAAGAATGATTATTATTACTGGTGCGTGGAGACTGGACGAGTTGTACAGGCAAAAGTGATGTTGTCACCTTAGACAGTGGAGGGTGCCCACAGTTCCACTAAGGAAGTCACCACACTCGAGTCTAACTCTTCTCAGAGAGGACAGAGCGCCTACACTCTGGATGTACATACATGTATTTCTAATAATCCAGGTTAGAAGGAGCCTGTGTACCGTATCTGCTTTCAACATTCATGTGACTTCATGAGACAGATATGACAAGTACACAGATATACTTATTATGTACGACAGAGCAACCTTAAAGACTCAGCATCAGTTTAATGCTGAGCCAAGCAATACAAAGAGTCACTTTAGTAAACATTTAAGGGGACACTAAATTTAAGAGGGGAAATTCGATTGATGTCTAGAGCTGTCACTTTGCCTTGCGCGTGGTTATTTGTATGTAAGATGTTTAGTTCTTACTTACAAACCTTCATAAGCTGACCGTCTGCAGGGAGCCTGGATCAACAGCTTCTCATTAAGAACGTAAGAAGCTAGCAGCCTTCTGTGCAGTCCAGCCTATATGAGAGAAAGCGAGGACCGGCTCCTTTCAAACCTGTCATTTATGAGTTTATTCAAATCTGCCAAATTGCTTTAAGTAAACGCCTTTTTGCATTAGAAAATTCCCATGGCAACTCATTTAGTTTGGCAGACAGGCAGGCCCAAATTCAATCCTTTTATCCTGCAGCTAAACCATGACAATGGTAATTGTGCAGTGACACTCTGAAGAGACCACTAATTACTATCCTCTGGGTCCCCAGACAGATCTCCCATTCCGATTACAATGGTCAGGCAGGGGGGCAAAGCACACCTTCCTGTACTAAGCTGGGAAGATACTCTCCCAAGCTACAGCTCCGCTGCTGTGAGTCCAGCGTTTGAGACCTTTCCTCCCCCTCCCCTTCCAATGACACACCAAAACGTATCACTTCCCTTTACTGACACCTAGTTCTAAGGTCCAGAACTAGATGCCACCCATTCATGAACTTTCAACTTTGAAACAGATGCCTCTATCTGTAGAGCCAACATCTCTTCTACCTTTTTCCCCCCCTTTTATTGTGTGATAGTTTACATGGGGGAACATTAGCTTTACACTCATTCTATCATACATCGTTTCACTGCCATAGGTACCATCCCGTCCATGCATCATGATCCAACCAACTCATTAACTTTTTAAACTATGAGTCAAATTGCTTACCATGTGAGGCAGGAGAAAACCTTTGAGAAATGTAAAAGACAAACTATTAAAGACTATTTGGGGACAGACGCTGTTCTCTCTACTACTCTCCCAAATTTAGACAATGGCATTTGCAGTTTTGTGTTTTGTTTTTTAGCAACGTGAACTAAAAAGGATTTTGTTTTACCTAAGCATTCTTGAATTCCTCAATATTCCTTGAAGTCACCTTTGCAGTAACCTTTAAATTTCACAATCCTCAACTGGAAAATGTACCATTGGCTCAATTATTAACATTACTGTGGTGCTGTAGAATAAGCCCTGGATTGTTAACCACATGGTCAGCGGTTCAAACCTACCAGCCACTCCTTGGAAACACTGTAATATGAGGTCCTTTGTGAGCTAGCACTTGTGGAATGCAGTTAGCATTATTCAGAAAACAATTTATAGCTTTAAAAGGAAGGTCTCAAAAGTAAGAGAAGGATCTCAAACTATTTTTCTTTGATGAAAACTTCTTAGATCTTATCAAACATCTTAAAAGCAATAAATTGTTGGGCCTCAGGGTTTAGGACCAAAGTTTCAGAGGCCACCATGGTCAACTGGCATAACACAGTCCACACAGACAATGGTCCCCATCCTACTTAGGTGAGTAGCATCTGTGATCAGCTAATCCAATGAACCAATGGCTCAGGTGAACATCAGTCTCTGTGACTCTAAGACCAAAAGAATTAGATGGTGCCTGGCTACCACTTAGCAGTAACCCACTGCTCTGAACGGAATCACATTAGCAGGGCTCGAAAAGACTGGAGAGACTGGAGAAAATGTGGGGGGATACCTTAAAATCACATTAAAATAAAAGACTGGGCTTACGGTCAGAAAGAGACTGGAGGGCCCTAGACTACCCCCCTTCAGGTCTGGAATGGAACTCACCCACCTTTGTTACTCAATTTCCAGTCAGGTGGCAGATAGGTACATAGGAGGGCCAACAACACTAGGAAGGGATACTCACCTGCAACTGGGCAATCATTCAAGATCAAAAGAGCAGCATTTACACCTCAGGCCACAATTCAGAAGGAACAAGGGTAGAAGGGGAATAAGAACCACAGGGAGGAAATGGGATGATAATTCATGCTGCAGGGAGGGAGTGCCCTCATGGAAATGAAGCCAAGTGATGGTTTGTTGAATGCAAACGGATGATCTTTTCTGTAAGCTTTCATTCAATTCACAATAAAGTTTTCAAAAAGTAAAATTAAATTAAAAAACTGTAACAAGATGGAAGAAATCACAGATCAGTGGACAGCATGAAGACCACGAAGCTGCTTCTGACACTGAGGATGTACCGGTAAGACAGATGCAGACACAAGAGCAAGTGGCCACAAAGACAATGGAAAAGGGCACTAGCGAGCTAACAGACGCTGAGAAGTACGGCAAGCGTATTACTAACCACTTTTTTCTAATGAAGTGAAATTTCAGATGACAAAGACAAATTCCTTGATAAATAGAACGAGAAAGAGAAAATCTAAATATCCCTATTTAGACTCACAGAAGAAATTGAGTTTGTAATAAAAAATTTTTCCACAAAACACAAAGAAAAACATATACAAAACTAAACCAAAAAGGCAGGCTACAGAGTGGTAGAAAATATTTGTTGTTGTCAAATGCCAGGGAGTCAGTTCTGACTCGTAACGACCCCACATATGGGGTTTCTGAAGAGCAGTCAAGGGTTTGAACTGACAGCCTTGTGATTCACAGCCCAGTGCCTCACCAGGAGTTCTCAAAATCTTTACATACTCCAAATATATAACTCAGTAAGAAGATAACAAATTACCCAATTAAAAAATGGTGGAAAAATGTGAATAGACACTTTACTAACCAAGGTATATCAATAGTTTAAAAGGCTATAAAAAGATGCTCAACATCATTTGTCTTCAGGGAAACGAAAATTGAAATCACAAGTAAATGTATGACCAACCGTGACCTACTTATTCAAATGGAACACTAATTACCAACAAAAAGAAACCATCCACTGCAACATCCATGCAACAACCTGGATGAATCTCAAATAAAGAAACAAGTAGAACATGCTGAGTGAAAGATGACAAACTGATTTTTCATTTCAATGAAAATCTGGAAAGGGCAAAACAAATCCCAGTTACAAGGGTGTATACAATTGCCAAAACTCATCAAACTATAATCTTAAAACAAGTGCATTTTACTGCATGTGCTTTAAAAAAAATGGAAGAGGTAAATTTCTGAAGAGCTTTCTTCTCTCATGTGTTCAGAGGAACTTTTTTTTTGAAATGTTTTATTCTGAATTATGTGATAGTTTACATGGGAGAACATTAGCTTTACATTCATCCTATCATATATTGTTTCATTGCCATGGTTACAATCCCTTCCATGCATCAGCAACCAACCAAAAGGTATATATACCCTGCAAGCCTTTCCCCCGATCGTCAGCACACAGCCCCTCTCCCTCTCAGAGGAACTTTCTTAAATAATTTGTTGTACCCCTGGTGCCTAGAGTCCCAATGTGGTGCTGTAGGATAAGCATGGGACCACAAGGTCAACATGAACCTCAAGGTGGTGGTTCAAACCCACTAGCCTTTCCTCAGAAACCCTGTAGAGGGTTGCCTACTACACAGTAAACTTACAGTAAGGATTTGTTGATCTGAGAAGAAACCATGTTCTGTATACAGTGTTCAGTAAGAGAAGAAATGATCCTGTATAAGCTGCTGGGGTTGCCGTGTGTGGGATTAAACTACATGGCAAATTACAACATTTTCTGTTATACAGGGGGACTTCAAGAAGTTGGTGGATAATGGAATTAATAAAAATACAAACTTTACTTTTCAACATAAGCTTCATCAAGTCCAAGATACATCTGTAAGCAATGAAACCAGTCATACCAGTCATTTGAGGTTGTTAAGTGCCATCGAGTTTGTTTCAACTCCCAGAGACCCTGTATAGGTTTTTCAAGGAGTGACTGGTAGGTTTGAACTGCTGACCTTGTGGTTGGTAGCGCAGTGCCTACTCTACAGCGTCACATCAGCCATTCAGCCTATGCCTAGAGAATTGAGGGCCATGGGAATGGAGTCATGTCAATGCCACCTTGTTAACATTATCAACGGAAGAAAATAGGTACCCTTTAAAGATTTCTTAAGACTGGGAACCAAAAATAAGTCCAAAGGAGCCAAATCAGAACCAGAAGGCAGGTGCTTACTGATTTCCTGTAGCACTTCTTGGAAAACTGCCCTTGTCTGAGGGGCAGAGTAAGTCAGGAGCATGGTCCCGGTGGACAGGACTGGTACACTTCCCTTTGCTGAAACTCTCTCACAGTTAAGTAGATGCCATCACTCTTCGACCCTTCAGAAAACCAACAAACAAAATGCCGAGAGCACCCACCAAACTGTTGCCATAACCTTTGCTCTTGAAGGGTCTGCTTTTGCTTGGACCAGACCACTTCCAGCCCTGACTGTGCCTTGTTTTCAGGAGCAGTACTGGGAAAGCCAGATTTCATCTCCTGTTACAATTCTTCAAAGACAGGCTTTCAGGATCTTGTTATCTTCACCACCTTCTCGTTCCTTCTTAAAACAAGCTGTCATTTATAAACTGCCCATTTCTTTGAGGCACTAGCCCCATAGAGAGCCTCAGCGGTTTCCTCATTCCTCCACTCAAGCTTCTCCATAGATTTGGGGTTTGTTCTTGCTTCAATTTTAGCAGACCTCATGTGGCTCTGATAGGGGCTTTTCTCAAACAAATGTTTTATCCTTCTTAAGTGTCTCAAACTAGATCGTATCCAGATATGTTATATCAAGTTTTTGTAGTTTTTAAGTGCCATTGTGTCAGTTCAGACCCATAGAAGCCCTGATAGTACGAGCTTATTTTGGTACAAAAATTTTTTGAAAACCATTCGTAGTTTTTTTTCATTATGTGCATTTTTCATTAACTTTTTGAAGAACTCTTGTGCACTGGGTTACCATGAGCTACAGCCAATTAACAACTCCTAAAAATAGCCTTTCCACGCATAGTTGAGTATGAATGTAAAATACAGGGTCATTCTTTTCTTTCTTTGGCTTCTAACATACCACACTCTCTTGACTTTGTTGTTATTTTTCTGCTAGATTTTTCCTCTACCTTTCTGGCGTCTTTACTTTGTAGCACCCCTGGACTCAATTCTTGGACTCCTTTACTCTGTCTGTAACACTCCTTCAATCATCTCACCTAGAACATATGGTTTTAACAATATCTAGATAACAAAGTCCTGGTGTGGCAATGTGGGTTAATGTGCCAGACTGCAAAGCCGTTTGAAATGCAAGGTTGGCGGTTCAAGCTCACCAGCATCTCCTTGGAAACCCTATACAGGTTCGCTCTGGGTCGGAACTGACTCCACGGCACTTAGTCACAACAAAGGTACCAATGAAGGAGTAATGGTGGTGCCATGGTGAAGTGCTTGCCTGCCAACTGGAAAGTTTGAACCCACCAATGGCTCTGCGGAAGAAATACCAGGTGGTCTACTTCTGTAATGATTACAAGCCTAGGAAACGTTCTGGGATAGTTACATAGGGTTGCTGAGTTGGAATTAACAACAGCAGTTCATATGCCTCTTGCCCTTGAATTTCAGTCTCATACCCAAGTACTGAAGGAGTTCTATTAGCGTAGTGGTTACGAGTCGGCCTGATAATCTCAGGTTCAGCAGTTCAAAACTACCAGCCGCTCCGCGGGAAAAAAGATAGGGCTTTCTGCTCCCATCAAGATTTACAGCCTCGGAAACCCTATACCGTAAGGCTAAGAGTCAGAACCGACTCCACGGCATATAACTACCACCGACTCCCAACTACTAGGATTCCTGGTGTGGCACTGTACGATAAGTACTTGACCATAAGGTCAGCGTGAACTGAAAGACTGGTGGTTCAAAACTCACCAGGCACTCCTCGGAAACCCTACACATAGGTCGCTAGGAGTTGGAAACAACTCGATAGCACTTAACAACAACCCAACTACTGATGTATTTAGATTACGGTGTTGGCAGAGAATACTGACAGTATCACGAAGCTCCAGAAGAAGAAACAACTCTGTCTCGGAAGAAGTGCAACCTCTGAGATTCAGTAAGTCAAAACCCGAACTGTTCAGAGTCCATTCCTGCTAACTTCTTCTCTATCAGGAGCAAGCTGCTCAGATCTTGGAGCCTTCCTCAACTTCTTGCTTTCTAACCAGTGCAAACCACCGGCAAAACCTGCTAGCTGCACGTGCAAAATATGTCCAGAATCAGATCATGTTTCAACCGCGCACTCAACTCTATCCTGGCCCAACCTGTCTTCCTCTCTCATCTAGATGAACATAACAGCCAGGCAGTAAGTGGCTTGGTTGGGCACACAGACTGCTGTTAACTCTGCCATTAAGTAAACAAGCAGTCACAGCAAGATGTAAATGAATAAATGCCTAGCTGTGGCCCAAGAAAAAGGTACCCTAGTGTAACAATGGCTTAAGTGCTTGGCTACTAACCAGAAAGCCAGAAGTTCAAATCTGCCAGCTACTCCCAAAGAAAGATGTGGCAGTCTGTTTCTGTAACAATTACAGTCTAGGGCGCATTCTAGCCTGTAACACTAGATGGGTCTCTGAGTGTGAGTCACAATCGACTTAACAGCAGTGGGCTTGTTTGGTCGGGGTTCTCGAATAATCTTTCATATGGTTTGTGAGATATGAACTTCATATCATTTCCGCATTTCACTTACTCTTTTGATTTCCCTCTAACCATTAAAAATTGTGAAATATATTTTTTGCTCTTGGATTACACAAAACTTCAGTGGCAAGCTGAATCTGGTCTGCGGAGCTTCTTAACCAATGTTCTTACTACCAATCTTAACTCTGGTCTGTTAAGCCAAACCGAGCGAGCTTAGTTGTTATTGCTGTGAAGACCTATTGAGTCGGTTTCAACTCAGTGGCACAGTATAGCATTTACGAGGCTTATAAATCTTTGTGGGAGCAGAAAGCCTCTTCTTTCTCCTGTGGAGTGGCTGGTAGGCTCAAACCACCGACCTTGTGGCTCACGGTCCAGTGCTTATCCTCTGGAGCCATGGAGGGTCACTGATCACATGGAGCATGCAGAGCAGTCCTTGTAAATATGGTAATCATCTCATGTCACTCCACTGTCCCCCAATGGCTTCAACAACTGAATAGCATAAATGTCCAAATTCTTAAAATAAGGTCGTGTGTAACAATCAATCAATTACTAAAACAAACAAAGTAACAATAAGCAGGTTATAGAGAACAAAGCAAACTGGGGATGTATACCATATTGTTGTTTTTGTTAGGTGCCATTGAGGTGACTCATAGCGACCCTGGGCACAACAGAACAAAACACTGCCCAGTCCTGAGCTAACCTCACATTGCTGCCACGACTGTGCTAATTCATCTCTTCGGGGGTCTTCTCCTCTCTTTCTCTGTCCCTCCACTTTACCAAACACCATATCCTTCTCCAAGGACTGGTTCCCCCTGATAAATATCTCCAAAGTAGGAGAGCCAAAATCTGGCCATCCTGGCTTCCACGGAGAATTCTGGCTGTACTTCTTTCAACACAGATTGATTTGTTCTTTTGGCAGTCCAATATACCATATTACAATACTATCTCTAACCTATTACAATGATAATGGTACGGAAGGAATAAAGACAAGAAAAGTCATGACAAATTGGGAAGTGAGTAAATTAATACATATACTTTCTATATAAAGATCATATATATGTTAAAGCTTAAAAGGTACAACATAAAGGTAAAAAAAAAAAAACCCCACAGTTCATGCACGAACGAAGTGATTCCTGTAAACTTATTAGATAAATGCTAAGCAAAGACTATAAAAATAATTTTCAGTCAAGAATGCTACCGTGTCTCAGGGCTCACAAGGTAACTGTGAGAACTGTTATGTCAATAATAACAAGTGTTATTAGGCAGGTTTGCCTGGGCTAAGTGGGACAGAGATAAATAATGATGTATGCACGACCTTGGAACACCAGGATACAGGGGATTGACACATGGTTGGAATGGGCAAAAAGGGGGAAATAATGGTAAGATGCTTGGATGTCTTTTGAATCGTGGTTTTCCTTGCATACCATTATAAAATAGACACTTGAGAGGGAGAGAAAGGAATAGCCAGAAATATCACCATAGAAAGCTTGTAAGTCTGTATTCTGCCTATAACTGGAGTACCTAAAATGGGGCTACAATGTGCCCAGTGAAGGAGGCTTCCTGTGGAGCCTCTGCAATACATAAGACATATGTAATGTCTTATACATAAGGGGAATCTTGACCCCATCCAGAATCTTCTGAGGTAGAAAATTTCCACTTGAACGGACAAGCAGACCAGCCTGGAGTGGCTTGAAGAACAGAAGTTACTTCTTGAAAGAAAGACCAACAGGAAAAATACAAAACAATAAGGGCAGTCCGACTGATTACTACAAGAACAAGCAAGCTGCTTGCCCAGAAGACATCAAGCCAAGTGGTCGGGTCCCCTCAGAGCAAATCCGCTTCCAAGACTAAGACTCAAGGGGCATACACAAGCAGACATAAGCTCTCATTGGTTACTACGTTGGTCACCAATAGGAGGAAGTGAGGGAAAAACAACAATGTAGCTGTGAGTTAAGCCTTATCACGTTCAATAGACTCCTGTGAACCCGGGTGGAAACCTGGTTGTCCAGCAGTGTGGCAAGACCTGGGGACTCTTGGGCCACAGAGGACTAGAGTGGAGAGTGAAGCATCCAGCTGATAAGAAGAGAGGGCATATACACAAAAACACCCACACTTGCAGATAATACCCACTTGACCTGGCTTCAATGGCTGGACAATCAGAACTCAACTAGAAGAAAAAAAAGAAGAGGGAAAAAAAAAAGAGTAATCTGATACAATTTGATGAACTTGACCTACACCTATGGATGCAGTAGCTCAAAAGAGGGAACAAATCTTTACAGTGAGGATCATTCCCACCACACCCCCTCGATACACAGGTAGACAGGGATGGGCAACTTGGACACTGGCTACCCAAAATGGGGGGCTACAAAGGCAAGAAGTGACAGGCTTACAAGCTTTCAAGACGGAGCCTAGATCTAGAGGGTGCAGAGGAAGGTAGAATCTCTACTGAGTAGTGTCCAATCTGTTTGGGTAGAGCTGATGAAAGGAGATGGGGGTAGCACTCATGTGGTGCAATAATTGTTATCAGGATTGACTCTAAGGGTTGGAAATGTAAAGATGGACGTCTTGTAGCAAAAGGAGGGGAGTGTTGACTTTGCAGTCCAGGAGCGGAGGTCCCTGGGACCATTAAGGGAGAGGAGCGGAGTGCAGGGCCCTATCCAGAGAAGTAGTGACGCCAGAGATGGAGGCAGAGACGATGACATGGAGCCATGGAGTGGCTAGGGACTCTAGATCCAGAGAGGGAGAGGGGCTGTGTGTTGACGACTGCACTGTATACCCTTTGGTTGGCTGACGATGCATGGAGGGGATTGTAACCATGGCAATGAAACGATATATGATAGGATGAATGTAAAGCTAATGTTCTCCCATGTAAACTATCACATAATTCACAATAAAATATTAAAAAGAAAAAGAAAGTAGCAGGATTTTCAAAGGTATATAAAATCAGTGATGTAGATTGACCAGAATTCTTGTACTTTTACCGTGTACTTTTCACCAAGGTAACAAAATAAAATCAAATAAAATCTATGGGAATTTGAACTTGAAGTAACATTAATAATAACAAGTGTTGACATGTCTTCTACAGGAAAGTCTCTACTTTTTGTAAGCATGCTCAATATACATGCTGTTTAGTGCTGTCCAGTTGGTTCCAAGTCACAGCGACCCCACGTACAACAGAATGAAACAGCCTCTGGTCTTGAGCCGCCATCGTAATCACTGCTCTGCTTGAACCAACTTTCAATCCATCTCGTTGAAGGTATTCCTCTTCATCCATGGCCCACTGTTTTCCAAGCCTGATGGTTCCTACTGAACATGCCCAAAGGATCAGAGATGAAGCCTCGCCATCCTCACTTCTCAGGAACCTTCTAGCTGTACTTCTTCCAAGACAGATTTGCTCATTCTCCTGTCAGGCCAGGGAACTTCCAATATTCTTCACCAACACCAATGTGCTGATTCTTCTTTGGTCTTGGAAAGCATCATGGCTTGGGTCAGGTATGCTTTTGAAGAGGTCTTGTGCAGATCTGCCCAATGCAATATGTCATTTGATTTCTTAACTGCTACTACATCCATGGTAGTGTAGTGGTTACGAATCAGGCTGCTAACCTTGGTCAGCATTTGAAACTACCAACTGTTCCGTGGGAAAAAGATGAGGCTTTCTGCTCCCATAAAGATTTACAGCCTCAGAAACCTCGTACAGGGTCGCTATGAGTCGGAACCAACTCCACGGCACATAACAACAACAATATTCATGAGTATTGATCTGTAGTAACATAAAGTTATCAAAATCCTGCTGCAGACTAAGCACTAGACTACAAAGTCAGTTTGAACCACATGGTAGTAGGTTCAAACCTACCAGTCACTCCTCAGAAAACTATACAGGGTCGCTATGCATCAGAACAGACTTGATGGCACTTAGCAAAAACATCCAAACTCCTAAAATTAATCATTTCATTGACATTCTCCCTCTATGACTTCACCCATTTTGCATGACTGCCTATACTTACCTGCAACAAAGTTCTTCACCACACAACAAACCACTCCCTCGGTCATCCTCACTTCTAACGTGTAGCAACAGAATCGTATTCGAAGTAACATGGCAAGCCACTGGCGGTGTTTCCCAAGATGTGTATTTGTTTTCCTAATGCCTCCTTACTGACTTTAGGGAAAACAAGAGCTATTCCTACATAATGTCAACAGTCTGCGATGTAGCTTCATCTACGGTGATGGAAATCAACTCATCCTTCTGTGGACACGGACTTACCAGCTTAGGTCTGTCCCAGCATGAGCAGTCACGGAATAGGAGCACAAACACCACAGCTCTATAGGCCTTTTCGATCAAGGAGAAAAACTGAATTTTCTACCAGATGTCACAACATAATTACTAAGGTGACAGGAAATTGAAATAGGTATAGTTCAATTTATGGAAATGAGATTGTAGCTTCTGGACTGATGGTACGTCTGCTTAGGTGGCCAGTTTTAGTAGATATTTGAAGACAGCGGACTGAGAAATGACAGGTTAAAATTTAAAAAGTTTTGTGTGTGTTTTTTTTCAATTTTACGACTAAGGAAGTAGAAATTAAAGAGATTACAATAAACTAATATTAAAGTCTAAAACAAAATGGTATTATATTCACAGTAAATAAGATCTCAAGGAATCTAAGGACATCATCCATGAAGAAAGCAAATGACCTTTAAAGAGAAAGACAGAAGAGATTCTGAAACTTTCTCATGAATGTGGAAAAGCTAAAATGAAAGGAAAAGAAAAGTAAAAGAGCTGAACTGAAACTTTCCAAAGACATCTTGGGAAGAATGTGCAACGAAAGGCTTGCAGTTAGAAAACCAAAAGGGAAAACCACACCTGGCATTTCTCAAGCTGAAAGAAAAAAATTAAGCCTCAAATTAATTGCTTTTTCAAAGATTCCATGGGCAAAGTACTGAACTATGCAAGAAATAAGCAAAGGAAGATGGAAGAATACAGAGTCACAGAAGTAAGAAGAAGTGGCTGACCTTCCAATTCCAACCATTTCACGAGAGCGCATGATCAGGAAGCAAAGGTACTGATGGAAGGAAGAGTCCATGCCTCACAAGTACTGATCCCTCATCCCCAGCCCACCTAACTTCAGTCGAGTGCATTCTGATTCACTGACCCTGTAGGGCAGGGAGAGCAGCTCCACAGGATTTCTGAGGCTGTAAACTGTTAAGAGGAGCAGAGAGCCTCATCTGTCTCCCCAAAGTGGCCTAAGGGTTTGAACCAATGACCCTGCGTGGTTAGCAGCCCAACTCTTCAACAACTACACATGCCATCAGGTCTCCTCAGTAAAAAACAGGGTTCCAGGAATTGATGGAATGCCAACTAAAATGCTTCAAAAATGGATGCATTGCTGGAAGTGTCCAGTCATCTAAGTCAAGAAAGGAATGTGGAATTTATCATACTATCAACATCATGTTGTGGGTGTTGTGTTGTCGAGTCCTAAGTGCTGTTCCAACTCATAACTATCATGTATCGGGTGTTTCAAAGGAGCGGCTGGTGAGTTTGACCTGCTGACCCCATGGTCCAAGCCCACCTTGGGGTCCAGTGCGTTATCCTGCAGTGCCACACACACACTAGGATATGCGAGGAGAATTATACTGAAGATAATGCAAAAACGGCTGCTGCATTATAGACAAGGAGCTGCCAGAAATTCAGGCCGATTTTAGAAGAGGACATGGAACAATGGATACTACTGCTGACATCAGATGAATCTTGGCTGAAAGTGGAGAAAATTTACCTGCTTTATTAACTGTGCCACGGGATTCAACTGTGTAGATTGTAACAAATTATGGGTAATACAACCAAAATGAGAATTCCAGAACACTTCACCGTACTCATGTGGAACCTATACATACATAGACCAAGAGGTAGTCGTCGGAACAGACATAAGGCTAAGATCAGGAAAGGTATACACGTCAGGGTTGTATCCTTTCACAGTATTTGTCCCATCTGTATGGTGAACAAATACTCCAAGGAACTGGGTTACATGATGAACATGGCATAAGAATTGGAGAAAGGCTCATTAACCACCTGCAGTATGCAAATGCCATAACCTTGCTTGCTGAAAGTGAATAGGACTTGAAGTGCTTACTGATGAAGATCAAAGTACTACAGCCTGCAGTATGGAGTACACTATGACACACAGAGAGTAAAAATCTGAACTGGAGCAATAATAACCAACAAATGGTAAACAGAGAAAAGAGCGAGGTTGAAAAGAATTTCATTTTACTTGGACCCACAATCACTGTCTATGTCAGCAGAGGATCAGTGAAAAAGAGGACCTCCCCCTGCAGCAACAATGGGCTCAAACGTGGCAATGATTGTGAGGATGGGGTAGAACCAGGCAGTGTTTTATTCTGTTGTGCATGGAGGGCGGGGGGTGAGGGGGACCAGTACAAGTTAAAACCAACTGGAGAACACCTAATACACAGACCAAAACTCAGGGTCCCTGGGTGGTACAAATGGCTGAGCGCTTGACTACCAGACAAAACCTTGATTCTTTGAGCCCACTCAGGGTGGCTCACAACACAGGTGTAGTGATCAGCTTTTGAAAATTCTCAGCCTTTCGAGCTGTTCTACTCTGCATATAGGGGGCGTCATGTGCCAGAATGCACTGCATGACAACTAACAAAACAAGTTCTCCAGGCACAATAGGATTGTGCTAGTCTCCTAAGGAATGAGTGTGACTCCCCAAAACCCTAGCGCTTTTACAGGGAATTAAGATCCTCAAGTGCTTCTGAATACACACACACACAACTCAAGTCACCAAATGCTCTACCAACACTAAGATAGTCAGTCGGTAAGGTAGATGGCTGCTGTGAACCCTAAAATTGAACCTAAAGTAACTGAACTGATTTACTCCACTTTTAGTTCATATACAGGGTGATGTAAATTATATTCAAATCATAAAGTTATTAGAAATGCTGAAGAAGCTTGTCATATGTACAAGCTTTACTCAGAATTGTTTCCCTTCAAAATCATCAACAGCAAAAATACAAAAGGGAACATTTATTCCACTGAGTTAAGCCGTTTTACAGCCAAGAAACTGCCTACCACTCTCCACTCCTCATCCCCAGCTCCCAGGGCCACTGCTAGCTCTCTGGCTCTATAGATGTAACAGTGACCCAAACAACAGAAGACCATTAACATAAACACAACTCTCTTTCTACATTCTTCAAAGAAGAACCTACTCAACAGGATAAGGTATGACATATGTTCTGAAATAATACAAATAGGGCTCCAGACTCTTCCAGCCAATGACAATGGGGAGACACCATCACATTGTCTATAGAAACGATATGAAATCAGGGACTGACTGTGTTCCTGACCAGCACATACACACACATACAAATATCAGGGAAGCTTTCTATTACAAAAATATCCTCAGTCTCATTCATCTCTTTAATATTGTTCTAAGTGCCATTGAGTCAGTTCCTACTCATAGCAACCCAACCCTGTGGTCAAGAATAGCACAGTCGTAAGAATTATCAAAACTATTTTAATTTTTGAAATTCAAAGGCTTTAAAAAAAATCTATTAGAAGAGCAAAGATGAAAAGTGTGATCATTTTCAATGTTTGACATGACACTGAGCAGGAATTTTCATACAATATTAGAAGGCCTCTAAATTGGAACAAATTCTCTGGACATTTACACACTGCCAAGTATTGATTTTTAAAGTGTACCTACCCGCTTCTATCATGGAGGGCGGCGGCTAAATTATGTGCGACAACTGCGCAGACCTGGTGGAGATGTTAAATGAAACCCAGACCACGGAGCAGCAGAGTGAGAGGTGTCTGGAGACCAGGTCGATGGGGAGACGCTGCCAAGCGGGAAGAGACTGCAGGGGCCGGCCAGGTTGTCCTACTTACCCCAGACACTAGAGAGCCTTCCTAGCCTAACCATTGGATCCTGGCTTTGAAGCGGGGTCAACCAACCAACTTAGAGACCCACAAGCCCAGCCCAAAGCTTCCCACTACAAACCAGTCGACCCTGCTGCTCTTCTGCCTCTTGATTGACATCCAAGGACAGAAATTCCGCCTTTGAGCCAGACTTAAGGGCCCTAGCACAAGATGATTCTTATTTAACAGCAACCACGCAACCGCCACTCGTCTGTCGTGCTGTGGTGGTTTGAATTGCTGTGATTCTGAGGGGTACGCCACCGGTATTTTAAATAACCAGCAGGGTCACCCATGGTGGACAGGTTTCAGATGAGCTTCCAAACAAGACATACTAGGAAGAAAGAGTGACAAACTACTTCCGAATCGCTAGTCACTGAAAACTATGAATAGCAGAGAAACATTGTCAGATACAGGACTGGAAGGTGGGAAGGCACTCAGAATGCGACTGGGAAAAAAAATGCCTCCTCCAAGTAGAGAAAAGCTCACAGAACCTTCATTTGCTAATGGGCCACATATCAAAATGAAGATAAACAGTCATAAACATCCATTGAAAGTCAGAACAAGGAATGCACAAAGCATGAATCTGGGAAAATTGGAAGTTGTCAAAAATGAAATGGAAGGCATCAACATCGATATCTTAGGCATTAGTGAGTTAAAATGGACTGGTATTGGTCATTTTGAATCTGACAACCACATGGTTTACTATGCAGGGAATGACAAATTGAAAAGGAATGATGCTGCATTCATTGTGAAAAAGAACATATCCAGATCAGTCATGAGGTACAATGCTATAAGTGATAGGGCGATGTTCATGTGCCTACAGGAAAGCCCAGTTAATACTACTATTATTCAAATTTATGCACCAACCACTAAAGCCAGTGAAGATGAAATAGAAGAATTCTACCAACTTCTTCAATCTGAAATAGATCAAACCTGCAATCAAGATGTATTGCTCATTACTGGTGATTGGAATGCAAAAGTAGGGAGGCAAAGAGGAGGGTCCAGTAGTTGGAAAATTTGGACTTGGTGATAGAAATGATGCTGGAGAACAAATGATAGATTTTTGCAAGACAAATAATTTGTTTATTTCAAATACCTTCTTTAGACAGCATAACAGACGACTATACACATGGACCTC
>NW_006408680.1:1850266-1867998 GCF_000296735.1 Chrysochloris asiatica | reverse complement strand
GAAGAGGACTTAAAATATTTACTGATGAAGATCAAAGAGGACAGTCTTCGGTATGGATTACAACTCAATGTCAAGAAAACAAAAATCCTCACCACTGGACAAATAAACAGCATTTTTACCAATGGAGAAGAGATTGAGGTTGCCAAGGGATCATTTACCTAAACAATGAAATCCTGTTGTTATGAAGTGCCGTGGTGTCAGTTCCGACTCATAGTGACCCAGTATAGGTCTTCTAAGTAGCAGCTGGTGAGTCTGAACTGCTTACACAGTTAGAAGTCCAGTGCTTATCCTACAGTACCACACCAGGGCCCCAATAAAATCTTATTGCTGTTTATAAGTGCCATCAAATCAATTCTGATTCATACAGACTCAGTATAGGGTTTCCAAGGAGTGGCTGGTGGATTTGAACTGCTGACCTTGTGGTTATCTTGCTTATCTTACATCACCACACCAGTACTCCATGAAATCTTGTTGTTGTTAAGCGCTGCCAAGTCGGTTACAACTCATAGTAACCTGGTATAGGGTTTCCAAGGATTGGCTGCTGTGTCTGACTTTCCAACCCTGTGGTTCAAACCGACCTTGCGATCTAGTGTGTTACTCCATAGCACGGCACCAGGACTCCATGAAATCTTAGGACATAGTAAGAACCTTAAGGTCAGCAGTTCGAAACTGCCAGCCACTTCACGAGAGAAAGAGAAGGCTTTCTGCTCCCATAAAGATTTACAGCCTCGGAAACCCTATACCAGGTCGCTACGGGTCGGAACCGACTAGATAGCACTTAACAACAACAATAAGTGATACAGTCCTAAGGAGGTAAAAGTCCCTAGCTCCTCATCCTCTTTTCCCATGAGATTTTTCTTCACAGCATTTTGTAGTAACTTTGTTTGGGTATGTTTTTCCTTACTGTCAGTCATCCAGGCCCCTCCCCACCACCACCACAAACAGAAGGTAAGGTCTAGGAGGAAAGGAGCTTTATCAGTCAGTTTCACATTCTCTCCCACAGCCAGCAACCAGTATCTAGCCTAGGGTAAGCATACAATAAACACTACAAAAGCTTGTTGTTGTTGTTGTTATGTGCCATGGAGTCAGTTCCAACTAGACTCATAACGACCCTGTACAGGGTTTCCAAGGCTGTAAATCTTCACGGAAGCAGAAAGCCTCATCTTTCTCCCACGAAACGGCTGGTGGTTTTGAACTGCTGACCCTGAGGTTAGCAACGAAGTGGTTACGAATCAGGCTGTGAACCTCAGGGACAGCAGTTCGAAACTACCAGCTGTTCCATGGGAAAAAGATGATGCTTTCTGCTCTCGTAAAGATTTACAGCCTCGGAAACCCTGTTCAGGGTCGCTATGAGTTAGAACCAACTCCATGGCACGTAACAACAACAACAACAAGGCAAGAAAAATTTTGAAGTTACAAGAAAGTCAAACGGAACTGATGTGTGGGTATGGTGTGAAGAAAGTGTGCATGCGTGTATGTGTGTGCGAGAGAGAGACAGAGTTCGCATGTAAAACGAAGCTTGAAAGATAAACTTAGCAAACTGCAAAGGACCTCATTGGTCATGTGAAGGCATTTTCTCAGAGTCCAAGGGAACCACAAGGAGGTTTTGAAGCAGGAATGGTAGGAGCAGTGCACAGTGCACTCCTTCCTGGTGGGCCTGGAAGCTCCAGCTGCAAGCCTGGAAACCAGTTCTGAGATGCTGACATGGATAACCCTGGCTTCACGTTGTTGTTGTTAAGTGCTGACGAGTCGATTACGACCCATAGCGACTCTGTATAGGGTTTCCAAGGAGCAGCTGGTGAGCTTGAACCACTGACGCTGCAGTTCAAACGACTTCGCAGTCGACGCATTAGTCCACAGCGCCACACCAGGGCCCTGGCTTCAGGTTGGGTAGTAGAAATGGGGTGAAGGGAATGAACAGATTTGAGAAGGAGGTAGGAATGAAAGTTCAGTGAACTTGGTAGTTTAAAAAAGTTTTGTTTTGTTTGACAGTGGTAACAGCTGAAAACTCAAACTGACACACTATAAAGTACTGAGGAATCCCAAAAGGCAGAGCTGAGTGTTTCAAATCTGAGAGGCCAGTCATTTCTGCTAACTCCCATGCTAGGGAAACACCCACTATCGCGCAAAACTCCAACACCACTATTTTCAAGGTAAATTAGGAGCCATGGAAACCACAGAAAAGTTTCCAGCAGCTTTCCTGCTAAACAGGGATGAATTAAAATGAGAAAGAGCCTTTTGGCAGCTTTCTTGAAGGACATCCCAAGGTTAAATCTAACATAAATGCTAATAAGAAATACATTCTTTCCTGCAATGATTTCTGACACTCCTTACTTCAATGCCACTGGTTTGGGGAATGATTCTCAATTCCATTCAAAGGCTTCAAAAAGTTGGTGGAAAAATTGAATTAAAAGATGATGGAATTTTTCCATGAAATTTCTGAAGCTCCCTAGTATGTTCCAAAATAATTGTTGGTCTATCATTCGCATTAACACTTTTACGTGAACAGCAAACCAAAAGACCTTCGGCAATAGCCAAATTCACATGTCCATGAAGTTTTATCAGAAGCTCAAGATTTGTCAATATTCAATCCAAAGAGATTTTACTTTGAAAATACTGAAGCAATGATAGTCCTTTTTTTTTTATTTGCAAAAAGAGCCACATCACTTTACAATATCGACCAGGAACTATTTTCATACCTTTTGTTCCTAATCCTTGCATTAACGTATTCACTTTACGAACAGCATTTAGAAGTAATGGCACAAATACCTACACAAGTACACCAATGGTAAACTTTCATGGAGTGTCCCAAACTGTCCCAAAAAAGTGAACTTCCCTACCCAGTGACCACCCAAAGTACCCTATCTAGGTCAGGGTATAGTGGTTCAGTCTCTCTAAAGATGCCAGATGTCCCCAAAACCACTAGAAATAAGATCCTTGAATACCAACAGTAGCCAATCCTACTAGATAACATTCAATAAGAGATGTGGAATGTCTATCACAGAATAAAATTTCACTTTAGTGATTTAAAGGGGGGGGAGGGCATTTTGTTAGTCTAAATGTGACTTTATTTCAAAGGCCAAATAAACCATTTTCTTTCTGGGTAAGTATACATGGGAGTCCTACTGTGCAGCTGAGATAACATCAATGTCGGCAGTTCAAACCCACCGGCCACTCAATGGAAACTTTATACAGGAGGAGCTATGATTCAGAACTGACACACTGGTACTTCAACAAAGCACATACAGGTCTAACCAGTTCCACAAAGCATACCAGCAAATATGGGGATGCCTTGGAATGCAATAAGCTTCTATGTTCTTTGTTGTTGTTGTGAAGTGTCATGGAGTCCGTTACGACCCATCGTGAGCTTGCATACTGGACTTTCCAAGAAGCCACTGGTGGACTCAACATGCCCAAGTACAGTGCTGATCCAACAACTCTGAGCCCTTTCTTCACCGTGATATCACCATCAAAAATAGTATCATAATATACAGGACATTACAACAAATTTATGGATATTATGCAATGAAATAATAAACATTTAAAATAAATGGCTAAAAACAACAACAAGGAAATACTACAAGGTTAAATCACTGTAATTTTATTTTACAATTTGTATTGCCAAGAAGGAGTCCTGGTGTGGCACGGCGGGCTAACGCGTCAGACTGCAAAGTCATTTGAAATGCAAGGTTGGTGGTTCAAACTCACCAGCTGCTCTTTGGAAAGCCTAAACAGGGTCGCTATGGGTCAGAATTGACTCAACGGCACTTTAACAACAACAACATTGCTAAGAAAATTTTATTACTACAGGGCTAGTCATTACTACAATCAATAGTTTAAAATCTTTGTTATCTAATAATTTGTTGTTGTTGTGAAGTGCCCTCGAGTAGGTTCTGACCCATAGCGACCCTGTATAGGGTTTCCGAGGAGCGGCGTCAACCTTGCTGTTCAAATCAATTTTGCAGTCCAGCACATTAACTCACAGCGCCACACTAGGACTCCCTGTCCAATAATAATTATTACCTAATAATCATCCGAAAATATATCCATAGGAGATGAATATATTTATCATGAAAAGTGCTATATTCGAGCATAAACTGAAGGAATTTTAGTCAAAGTTGTTATTTTTATGTACTGAGGTGTCCTGGTGTGGCACCGGCACTGTGGGGTACGTACAGGACTGCAAGGCTGGTTTGAAATACAAGGTCGGCAATTCACACTCATCAGCTGCTGCTCGGAAACCTATACAGGGTTGCTATGAGTCGGAAGTGACTCAACAGCACTTAAAAACAATCTTATAATATTCAAAAGACACATATTCTAAAAATGAATAGGAATTTAGAGGTCATTTACTCCACCTTTTTCATTGTGTGAAACAGGAAACACAAAGAAAACCTAACTGATTTTTCCAAAAACACTTAGCCAGTTTGTATTGCAGTCTGTAGTTCCAGGCTGTCTCCCAGGCGCCCACATTTTAGGACAGTCGGACTGATGAGAAAAATCCAAAAGGTGAGCTCTGAGTGCTCTATCAAGGGAGTCAGGTGTTTGGATGCTGCGCAGTGAACCACTGCAGATTTCTTTCAGCCGTAGTCTTTTGATATTCCTACCAAACGACTCCCACCATTTGTCACATGGTAGCAGCTTGTGTGTTGCTGTGATTCTGGAAGCTATGCCACAGATACTGTAAATACCAGCAGGGTCCCTTCCCCGCCACCCCAGGTGGACAGGTTTCACATGAGCTTCCAGACAAAGACAGACTATGAAGAAAGAGAGATGAACCACACTTGAATTTTTAGTCATTGAAAACCTTATGAACAGCAGTGAAACACTTTCAGCACCAGATTACTGAAACATGATGAATAGCACCAAAATAGTGTCAGATATAGTGCAGGAAGATGAGCCCCTCAGGATGGAAGGCACTCCAAATATGACTGGGGAAGAGATGCCTCCTCAAAGTACAGTTAACCATTATGATGTGAATGGAGTGAAGCCTTTGGGACCTTCATTTGCTGATGGGGCACAACTCAAAATGAACAAAAACAGCTATAAACTTCTGTTAAAATTGGAACATGGAATGTACTAAATACGAATCTGGGAAAACGAGAAATTGTCAAAAAGGAAAATAATGTGTAACATTGATATCCTAGGCATTAGTGAACTGAAATGGAATGGCATTGGCCAGTTTTAACCTGAAAATCACATGGTTTAATACACCAGGAAAGATAAATTCAAGAAGAATGGTGTCGCATTCACCATCAAAGAGAACATATCAAAATCTGTCATGAAGTACAACGCTGTCTGTGATAGGATAAATATGCCTACAAGAAGACCAGTAACACCACTCTTATTCAAATTTACACACCAACCAGAGTTGTGTTCTGACATGAAGAACATCATACAGGAAGCAATCAAAAGGTGATTAAGAAGACAAGAAAGAAGGAAAACACCAAAATGGATGTCAGAGGAGACACTGAAAAATGCTCTCCAGCTTAAAAATGCTAAAGCAAATGGAAGAAATAAGGGGTAAAAGAGATGAACAGGAAATCTCAAAGATCAGCTCAAGAAGACGAAGTCAAGTATTAACAAAGAAATGTGCAAACACTTGGAGCCAGAAACAAAAAGGGAAGAACACGCTGAGTAGTTCTTAAGCTAAGGTAACGGAAGAAAAAAAATTTAAGCTTCACCTTGCAATACTGAAGGATTCTATGAGCAAAATAATGAATGATGTAGAAAGCATCAACAGATGACAGAAGGAATACACAGAGTAACTGTACCAGAAAGAAATAATCAATGATCAACCATTTCAAGAGGTTGCATATGATTCAAGAGTCAATGATACTGAAGGTACACAGAAGGCACTGGCAAACAACAGGGCTCCAGGAACTGATGGAATACAAACAGAAATCTTTCAACAGATTGATGCAGCACTAGAGGTGCTCACTCATCTCTGTCAAGAAATTTGAAAGACAACAATCTGGCTAACTCACTGGATGAGATCTGTATTTGTGCCCATTCCAAAGAGAGGTGACCCAGCACAGTGAGGAAATCACTGGACAGCAGCATTAATACAGCGTGCAAGTAAACTTTTGCTAAAGGTAATTGCAAAATGGCTGTAACAGTACATTTGAGAGAGAAGTGTCAGAAGTTCAAGAAGGATTCAAATGAGGATGAAGAACAAGGGATGCCACTGCTGATAACAGATGGATCTTGACTGAAAGCAGAGAATACCTGTGCTTCATTAACTATGCAAAGGTTGAGGATTGAGAGGATCAGGACAAGCTATGGACAACATTGCAGAAAATGAGCATTCTGGAACAATTAATTGTGCTCATGAGGAACCTGCACATAGACCACAAGGCAGTTGTTGAACAGAACAAGGGAACACTAAATGGTTTAAAATTTTTAGCAAAGGTGTGTGCCAGGGTTGTATTCTTTCACCATACTTATTCAATCTGTATGCTGAGCAAATATTCAGAGAAGCTGGGTTATATGAAGAACACCATGGCATCAAGACTGAAGGAAGACTCATTAACAACCTGCCATGTGCAGATGATACAACCTTGCTTGCTGAAAGTGAAGAGGACTTAAAATGCTCTCTGGTGAAGATAAAAAAACCACAGCCTTTGGTATGAGTTGCACCTCAAGACAAAGAAACAAGAATCCCCACCACTGGAAAAATAAATAACATCCATATCATCAGAGAAAAGAATGTAGCTGTCAAAGACTTCATTTTGCTAGGCTCAACCACCATGGAGGCAGCAGTCAAGAAATCAAACAACGTATTGCATCACCTGTTTACAGTGCTAAAGAGCAAAGATGTCAGTTTGAGGACTAAGGTGTGCCTGAACTAAGTCATGGTATGTTCAATAAACCTCATATGCATGTGAAAGTGGGACAATGAATAAGGAAGACCATAGAAGAATTAATGCTTTTGTGTTATGGTGTTGGAGAGAAATATTAAAGGTTCCATGGACTGTCAGAAGAACAAACAAATCTGTATTGGAAGAAGTATAACCAGAA
Organism: Chrysochloris asiatica; assembly: GCF_000296735.1. Taxonomy (NCBI): domain Eukaryota; kingdom Metazoa; phylum Chordata; class Mammalia; order Afrosoricida; family Chrysochloridae; genus Chrysochloris; species Chrysochloris asiatica. Next base: position 1,860,978 of record NW_006408680.1, on the reverse strand, counting down.
TGCTCCTTAGAAGCCAAGATGACCAGACTTCGTCTCTCATACCTTGAACATGTTATCAGGAAGGACCAGTCCCTGGAGAAGGACATCATGCTTGGTAAAATGGAGGGTCAGTGAAAAAGAGGAAGACTTCTAACAAGATGGATTGGCACAGTAGCAGCAGAAATGGGCTCTAACATAGCACTGATTTTGAGATTGGCACAAGAACAATCGGTTTTTCACTCTGTTGTGCAAAAGGTTGCTGTGAATCGGTATTGGCTAGACAGAACCCAACCACCACCACCACCACCCACCAAACAACCCTCTTCCTAATGTTCTGAGTTCAATAGGGGAGAAGCTATCAATAGGATGATACAACGAAAGATTGTTAAGAGTTCATTATGATTGCAATAACTTGGAAATCAACATGGGTATGAACCACCTCAGGAGCATCAGGAAGAATCTCACTCACATCAAAGAAGAAAAGAGCCTGGTGTGAAACATGTCATCTGGAACCAGAGAACTGTGTGCATAGAAATTCCTCAACCCCGTGACAGAAAACCACGACACCAGAGGCAGCAGTACAACCGAGAGTCACAGCACCAACAGAACGGTGGGTTTCCTAGGGCACAGAGCACCGAAAACCCAGTGAGTTGGGGCAGGAGGATTGCTTGCAGAGTGGGGCTTCCTCCTGGCACTTAGGCTTGCAGATCCCCAGAGTTAGAAGCCAGAGCCTTCAGGCTGAGGCCTATGGTGGAGCGGTAAATGCATATGGGCATTTATAAGCAGCCCTAATAGAACCCTATCACATTGACTGGGCAGAGGGAGGCCTGCCTGGGGGCGCACCTGGATGAACAACTGTGCCCTAAGAATTCTGACCCTCCTCACATCCCTACTAAGCCCCACAGCCATGCGCAGGATGTCTGAGTCTGTGGCTGCTAAAGCAAGCTGAGAGGGCGTGACCAGAGGAATGCTTGGCATCTACAATTCACAGCTGTGCAAAGCAATACGATTAACACTAAATGCTAAATAACCTTTTCTGAAAATGGGGCAAACATCCTTTTATCTGTATACTGCACACTTCTTAAAGAAGGGGAAGACTCTACAATGGATAGTCCTGATAGGTCCTATTAAACAGAATTTATATGAAATTAATTTCTTCTACGGAGTAAACTTCGTTAAGTAAGAGAGAAATGTTTGTGACTTTGTGGCTGCATCTGTAGAATAGACTACCTGGGAGTGTCTTCCAGGTAGACTCCACATCAGCCATGTCAGTCTTGGCACTGGATGGAATGCTCACAACTGCCGAGTGTTTTCTACAGCTATTCAGGCAGGGTGGATGTGTGCATGTATCTTTACTTACAGAAAAAAAAAAAACTTTAATGACTTAGAAAACTGATCTGCAGGTATGGCGCTACAGGATGATGCGCTGGACCACAAAGTCAGATGAGCTGCAAGGTTGGCAGTTCAAAAACCCACCAGCTGTCTTTGGAAACATTATAAAGGGTTGCAGTGAGTTGGAACCAACTGGATGGCACTTCACAACAACAGTTTCATCACCCTACAGTTCAATAGGTTAGGAAGGGGAATGGAGAAAGCGAAAAGGAGGGAGGGAAGGGATGATGAGAATCTGAAGAAGTCTGGGAGAATTTCTCATGCGTTTCCACGCTACAAAATTATTTGTGATGTCGTTATCTAAGAGCCCTCACAGTAACTTTAAAAGTTCTTATTACATTAGCAGAAAGAAAGTGGGGCAGCCTGCTTCCATAAAGACAGCAGCCTTGGGAACCCTACGAGGCAGTTGTACTCTGTCCTACTGGGTCCCTAGGAGTCAGAACAGTCAGACTCCACGGCAATGTGTTTTTCTGGTTTTTTATTTTCTGTTAAAAATACTATTAAATGAGCTCAAGTGTGAGAAGTGCTCAGAATGGTGCCCGGTAGTTTTTACTTTTTGTAAGAGAATAGTTTCATTCTTGGGAAATGTTCACTATGGGACACAGAATCTCCAGGAGCAGACATACACACTGGAACCCACCCTGCATAGTAGGGCCTTCTATACACTCATTAACTGCTTACAATGAGATCCTGCTCCTCTTCAATTACAAACAAAAGAAAGACAGACAAGGGGACATATTTCGTCACTCACACTAATAATGAGGTGCTTATAAAGTCTTCCCCAATGGAGCCGGGGATTCAGAATCGAGTACTGTCTGATTACCGAATCTGCTCCTCATAACACACTTCTTTCCAAAGAAAATAGCTAAGAATGTGAGCAAGGCCTAAGCCTGTCTAATAGATGACGTTACATGAAGTATTAATTAGTTCAATGTTTTCTGGCTAAACAGAATTCCTAACAAATAACAACCTATCTGTTAGGCTAAGCAGGAGTCATCCATGGAGCTCTCTACTCACTGCAGGCACAAGGAGCTTCTTCACTTCTTCCACCGCTCTCTGGAGTTTGATCTCCGCTCTGTTCTGAGCCTCTTCCACAGTGATCAGTACATGTAAGTCTTCATTCAGATGTTCCCAATTGGGCTTTCCTCTGTTTTGCTCCTCCTTAAAAAAAAAATGACAAAGTACACTGTTACAAACCACACACTTCAAAGAGGGGGCACGCACCATAGCCCTTACTGGTTAGTAATGGTGTAAGCTATGTTTGCATTATTTTCCTTTGATGACAAAAATCAACCTTTTGAATTACTTTCCTGGCAAAGAATCTAACAGCTAGATTTACTGCGTTCAACGACGATTCAAGTTAGCATCTGCTACTATGTGCTTTCCGGCAAGGACCTAGAGGCTCAGACATAACAGTAACCAAACAGGCGGCCTCGCAGTTCAGGAATTCACAAAGACACGGATGCCTGGTTCATCCTTAAACACTCTGAAAGGCTTGTTGCCACTTCTCTTCTCTCTCTCTCCACATAGGAGCAATCAAAAGCTCATCAAAGTTAGCAAGTCACATGCCAAGGCCACAGGAAATCAACTGCTAAAATAAGAGCAGAATCAAAGTTTTCACTTTCAAATTCAGTGTCCTCTCCACCCTGCTATAACTACTTCTAGTACACTGGCTGTGTTCAAGATTAGGAACAGTATTTTATTCACAGACATTGTTGTATAAGAGAAACGGCATTTGTATTAAGTAGTAATTACAGAAACCACGGGGCCTAAGAAGCACGTACATTCTGAGCTGTCTTTCCATCAGACCTGACTTTTAAACACTGAACTAACCTTACTAAGGTCACTCTTTCATGATAAGCATTAGTTTAAGAGAGACTATGTTTCAGTTTTGTACTGTCTTGAAAATGACTTAGTACACAGAATGTCCCCACGCAGAACACCTTGTCACACACTCCAGAGAGAATTTCAGAAGCCACTTACCCACACTTCTCTTCCCCACCTGGATTATTCTTTGCTTCTAATTTCCATTTTAGAGACTGAAATGTACCTGGCTCAGAGCAAGGTAACAAATGTAAGCACAAAATTCGGGAGTGTGCCAAACTGAGCTTCAAGTCACAGACCTGGTATAATGAACTGTTAGTTCACGAGTGCTAGTAGTTTTGTGGTACAACTCACATGCCAGGAAGCTCTATGAAAAAGCAAGTGGGGTCTTAAAAGCTTGTGTGTGGCCATCTAGGATGCAACTATTATTGGTCCCTCAAAGATGCAGGGGAACAATTAGTCCAGTAGACTAACTGTTGTTGTTAAGTACCGATGACTTGGTTCTGACCCACAGCGACCTTGTACAGGGCTTCTAAGAAGCAGCTGGTGAGTATGAACCGCTGACCTTGTGGTTCAAACAGACTTCGCAGTCAAGTACATTAAGCCATAGCACTACACCAGGACTCTGTAGAGGACTAACAGAATGCTTGAATGTTAGTCTCTGTGACCCTGTGACCAGAAGAACTAGATGGTGCCCAGCTATCGCTGCCCAGGATACATACAGTGGACAAACTAGCCACATAAGGTCAAATGACACCATTTGCCCAGGGATGAAGTTCAGAGGGCAAGAAAGGATAAAAGGAAATTGCAAACACAGGTAGGAAGTAGGATGAGCACCAGGACAGCAAGGGCCTGGTGACCAAAGTCAGGACCCAAAATGCGTAATGAATTACTGAGTGGAAAAGCCATCTGCTCTGTTTTTTACAACTATCTGGCATTTAATGAATTGAAAAACTGACCTGTGAACAGTATGATCATTAAACTTAGAGTCTCAAAGTTTTCCCAGAGTGTCCTGCTGCACTGACCATCATTGTGTCTCTTGCTATGCAATCACCCAGACCATCTCCCTGGTCTCAAGGTCTGTTTCTTTCTGACTTACTAAAAGTTGTCAGTAGCTGTTGGCTCATCAAACCTCTCTGATTTTCTTTGGTGATGCTCATGAGGTCTGGTTTTGATATACTGACAAAGAGAGTGCTTTCCCTTTAACACCCCACAGGATTTTGTTTCAATGAATCCAAAGAACATGGCATAATATAGGTCAAGATAAACTACATGTATATAATTACTGGTGTGGCACTGTGGGTTAATGCACCAGACTGCAAAGCCGTTTGAACTGCAAGATCAGCAAGCGGTTCAAGTTAACCAGCTGCTCCTTGGAAACCCTATACAAGGTCGCTATGGGTCGGAATCGACTCGATAGCACTTAGCAACAACAATTACTATGTATAAGGAGCTCTGGCAGCTTAGTGGTTACAAATTGAGCTGCGAACCTTAAGGTCAGCAGTTCAAAAGTACCAGCTGTTCCGCAGGAGAAAGATGAGGCTTTCTGCTCCCGTAAAGATTTACAGCCTCAGAAACCCTGTGCGGGGGTGCACTTTGAGTCGGAATTGACTCCAGGGCACAAAACAACAACAACCATTACTATGTACATGAATTAAGTTCAAAGCTCAAAGCCATGACCTCCCATCTTTTGATTTAAGGGAGGGTGGAATGAAAGACATGGAAACACCTTTATCTGTACAACAAATTGAAGCTTGCTGATCCCGGCTGGCACAGTGGGCTAAGTATAGGGCTATTAACCAACCCACCAACCGCCTGGAGGGAGAAAGATAAGGCTGGCTATCTGCTCCCCTGTAAAGATTAGTAGTTTTCCAAACCCTATGCAGTAGTTCTACATTACCCTATAGGATCATTCTGAGCTGGAATTTACTCAACAGCAACGGGTTTAAAAATATATATATTTTTTAGGTGCCTCCTTTCAGTCGGTTCCCAACCATAGCGACGCTCACTGCCTGGTCCTGTGCCATCCTCACAATTGTTGTTAAGCTTGAGCTCAGTGCTGCTGCAGGTGTGCCAATCCATCTCCTTGGGGATCTTACTATTTTTCGCTGACCCTGCACTTTACCAAACATGAGGTCCTGTTCCAGGGACTGCTCCCTGTTGATAACATGCCCTGAGTATTAGAGAAGACGTCTCACCGTCCTGGTTTCTAAGGAACATTCTGGTTGTACTAGCCACACAGATTTGTTTGTTTTTCTAGCAGTCCATTCTCCAGCACTATTAACTCAAAGGCATCACTTCTTCTGCAATTTTCCTTATTCACTGCCCAACTTTCACATGTAAGTGAAGCTAGCAAAAATCATACTGTTATTGTTGGTACTATTAAGCTGGTACCGACTCATAGTGACCCTATGCACAACAGAGCGAAACACTGCCTGGCGGTTCTGGACCACCCTCACAATTGTTGCCACGCTTGAGCCCACTGATGCTGCCACTTTGTCAATCCACTTTGCCAATCCATCTCGGAGGTCTTCCTCTTTTTCTCTGATCCTCCACCTTACCAAACACGATATCCTTCTCCAGCGACTGCTCCCTCCTGACAATATATCCGAAGTAGTAAAGATGAAGTTTGGCCATCTTGGGGTCCAAGGAGCACTCTGGCTGCACTTCTTCCAAAATGGATCTACTGGTTCTTTTGGCAACGCATGGCACTTTCAATATTCTCCTCCAACACCATAACTCAAAAGCATCAATTCTTCTACGGTCTTCCTTATTCACTGTCCAGCTTTTGCATATGAGGTCATTGAAAATACCATGACTTGAGTCAGACACACCACAGTCCTCAAACTGATATCTTTGCTCTTCAACACTTTCACAGGGTCTTGTGCAGCAGATGTGCTTAACGCACTGCATTGTTTGATTTCTTGAATGTTTATGGTAGATTTGAGCAAACTGAAGTCTTTGACAACTTCAAATCTTTTCTCTGTTAATATGGATGTTGTTTATTGGTCCAGTGGTGAGGGGTTCCCTCCCCCTTTATATTGAGATACAACCCACACCGAAGGCTGTGGTCTTTGATCTTCATCTGTAAGCACTTTAGGTCTTCTTCACTTTCCGTAAGCAAAATTGTATCATATGCATACTTCAGTTGTTAATGAGTCTTTCTCCGATCCTGATGCCGTTTTTCTTCACATAATCGAGCTTCTCAGGCTTTTTGCTCAGCATACTGACTGAATAAATAAGGTGAAAGAATATAACCCTGGTGCACACCTTTCCTAATTTTAAGCCATTTGGTGTACCTTTGTTCTGTTTGAACAACTGCCTCATGGTCTATGTACAGGTTCCTTATGAGCACAATTAAGTGTTCCAGAATACTCATATTTCACAATGCTGTCCATAGTTTGTCATGATCCACACAATCAAAAGCCTTTATCTAGTTAATAAAGCACAAGTAAACATCTTTCTAAGGAGCTCTGGTAGCATACTGATAACCACTACATTACCAGGTTACGAATCGGGCTGCGAGCCTTAAGATCAGCAGTTTGAAACTACCAGATGCTCCGTGGGAGAAAGATGAGACTTTCTGCTCCCGTAAAGATTTACAGCCTCGGAAACCCTGTACAGGGTCGCTATGGGTCAGAACTGACTCGATGGCACTTAACAACAACAACAAACATCTTTCTGGTATTCTCTGCTTTCAGCCAAGATCCATTGGACATCAGCAATGATATCCCTCGTTCCACGGCCTCTCAGAATCTAACTCAAACCTCTAGAAGTTCTATGTCAATATATGCTTGCATCCGTTTTTGGGAATTATCTTTAGCAAAATTTGCTTGCATAGGATATTAATGATGTCCGATGATTTCTGCATTCCTTTGGGTCACCTCTCTTTGAATGGCCACAAACGCTCTCCAGTCAATTGGCTAGGTAGTTGTCTTCTGTATTTCTCGGCATAAATGATAAGTGAGTGGTTCCAGTGCTGCCTCAGTTGGTTGAAAGATTTCAATTTGTATTCCATCAATTCCTGGTGCCTTGTTCTTTGCCAATTCCTTCAATGCCCCTTGGACTTCTTCCTTCAGTATCATTGGCTCTTGATCATATGCTACACCTCTTCAAATGGATGAACATCAATCATCTCTTTCTGGTACAGTGAATCTGTATATTCCTTCCATCTTCTTTTGATACTTTCTGCATCATTCAATATTTTGCCTAGAGAATCCTTCAATACTGCAAGACAAGGCTTCAATTTTTTTTCAGTTCCTTCAGCTAGAGGAATGCTGAGCGTGTTCTTCCCTTTTGGTTTTCTAACTCCAAGTCTTTGCACATTTTGTTATAATATGTCACATTATCTTCTCAAGCTTCCTTTTGAAAATTTCTGTTCACGTTTTTTACCTCTTCATTTTTTTCATTTGCTTTCGCATCTCTGTGCTGGAGAACAGATTTCAGAGCCTCTTCTGACTTTCATTTTGGTCTTTTCCTTCTATCTTGTCTTCTTAATGACCTTCTGCATTCTTCCTGTAGGATGTTCTTGATGTTATTATGCCACGACTCTTCAGGTCTTCGATCTTAGTGTCTAATGCATCAAATGTAATTGGCTCTCGAGGACTTGTGTTAATATTCTTAAGCTTCAGCCTGAACTTGCAGATGAGCAATTGATATCTATTCCAGTTTGCTCCCGGCCTAGTTCAGGCTCTTGCTATGGAACTTTTTCACCGTTAATGTGTTGTGGAGTTGGTTCCCACTCATAGCGACCATGTACAAGGTTTCCGAGGCTGTAAATCTTTACGGGAGCAGAAAGCCCCATCTTTCTCCCATGGAACAACTTGTAGTTTCGAGCTGCTGACCTTGAAGTTAGCAGCCCGATTCATAACCACTACATTACCAGAGCTCCTTTCGGCAGATGTTGTCAATTTAATTTCTGTGTATTGGTTCATGCGTATAGTCGTCTTTTATCTTGTTTACAAATGGTACTTGCAGTGATGAAGTCATTGGTCTTACAAAATTCTATCATGTGATCTCCAACAACATTTCTATCACCAAGCCATATTTTCCAACTACTGGAAAGACCTTTCCTCTTTGTTTACAACCTTTACATTTTAGTTGCCAGTAATTCACCACTCCTGTCAGTTTGTCATACTATTATGACTACTGTTAAAGGACACTTGACCTGTCCTGTTGTTAGGTGCCATTGAGTCAGTACCGACTCAGAGTGGCCTTATGCACAGCAAAAGGAAACACTGCCTGATAGTCACTGGGGACTGAAGGAAGACAGAGCTCAGTCATCCTCTCAGCAGGCAGTACTTCTCCAAGGACAGCACCTCCAAGAGACTCCAAGAGTTAAGCAAACTGCCGTCCTAAATCGACTTCATAGATTAGGGAAGGAATCAGAAACAGAAATCTTGATCCTTTAGAGTTCTTTTGACTTCACCATTTTACCTTTAACAATGTTGTTTGCAAATTCACACATTTCATGTCCTCAAAGAATTTTACAGGCAGATAAATAACAGATTAATGGACATTATATATCAGATTTAGAGTTTGGGGTTTGCTTGTTTGTTTAATTGGTTCCCACTCCCAATTCCATGTGCCCTTTTCTCCGTAAGTGATTTCCTCAGTAAGTTCCATGAAGATCAACAAAAAAACTGGGATTGAAGTATCTAATAAATCAGCTACAAAAATAGAAAGCTTTTAACCTAAATGTGAGAATCTTCTATTAAAATTTAATGATAGAAATATACAAAAAGGATATACTTTATACTACAATAAACTGACTGCTTTATACACAAGACTTTTCCTCCAGTCTTCAAAAATTTCCATTAAAATTTGGCCTTCATATGCCATGTATATTTCCAACAATACTAGGGGAATTCTAAAAGTTTGTAGGAAAATCCCAGTATCTGTTCATTTCATGTTTCCATGAAATTTCTGAAGCCCTTATGTATGACTAAACTAGATCTAATTTCAACAAAATATCCACTTTACTTCTAAAGCAGTTGTATACAGTAACACAAAAATAGTAAGAGTATAAAGTCTCAACACATATGACACACTACTTTTGTTTTAGATTGGTTTTTGATCAACTCCAGTCACTGCCCTATGAGGTTTTAAATTATGCTGTAATTACAGTATTTGTTTGAACAACAAAGTAATTCTATAACATGAAACATGGGAACACACTGATTGTCTCCACCCCTGCTGAGAGTCCCTTTTCATTATGTGTTTGTAGTCAGGCAAATGAGCCCAAGTCGCCTGCTCCCACTGTGCTCTTAATGTGACAGTTCACAAGCCAAAACGCGCAGGACAAAATCCAAAATGATTACCTACTTAAGAAAAGCATGCTGCCAATAACACACTTATGAATATGTAACATTTTAAGTCAAGTGACCAAGCTTTAGCGTATGGTATGACCATCTCCATGTATACATCCAATCTCATACTAGTTTAAGAACTGCTCACTGAAAATTTGGCACAAAGAAGATTCCACACAATCTAATTCCTCAGACTCCAGCTAAAAAGTTGATCTCAAAAACACTTTTTCCCCCTGAATTTGGACCTTAGTTCAACAACAAACATGTTTTTGAAGCAAATTGCTTTCAAATAATACACAAAGATTTGGGGAATTGCATATTCAATGCTGAATTCATCATCTAGGAAATCCTGATCAGTAGCAGACATTTGTTATTGTTATTAAGTGTGGTTAACTAACACCGTAGCAGTTCTTTCTAGGGTTTCTGGGTTTGAACTGCCGACTTTGCGGTTCAAATTGACTTTCTGGTCTAGCGCATTTATCTTGCAGCACCAAACACCAAGACTCCAGTGGACATTTAGCACACACATATTAAGTCCTGGTGTGGCACTGTGGGGGTTAATACATTGAACTGCAAGATTAGTTTAAACCACAAGGTCGGTGGTTCAAGCGCACCAGTCACTCCTTGGAAACTCTATGTTGTTGCTAAATGCCAAGTCAGTTCCGACCCATAGCGACCCTACAGGACCATTATGAGTAGGAACCTACTTGACAGTGCTTAACAACAACATCATATTAAAGCGGAATGAAACAATTCAGTATTTCATGCCAAATATTTTTCATGTTGAAAGCAAGATACTAAGCAATGACTCTTCCCAATGCTACTCTTTCCCAAGAACACCGATCTCCTTTAGACAAAAGACTACAGACTGCCAGGGATGCCCTCGTTCCAGTTTTCAAATACTCATTCAATCGCAGTAACTGTGCCTCTGTAGCCACAATTCTGTAACGGCAGTCTAAACCAATAATACTGGTCTATTCCAATGACAGCCAGCTACCTCTGCAGTGCAGAAACAAATCTGATCTTAGAGACTTGTTCCTTTATTTTCAGTGGTAGGGAGAGTGGTACCCATGTACCTGAACACACATGTGTATGGACACACTTGTATACAGGTAGGACTCCAGCAACACATCAAAAAGATAATACATCATGATCAAGTGGGATTCATATCAGGGATGCAAGGATGGTTCAACATTAGAAAAACGATCA
>NW_006408680.1:1825364-1848206 GCF_000296735.1 Chrysochloris asiatica | reverse complement strand
ATTCTTTGGTATACAGGTAGGTTCAGGTATGTGAACACAGGTGACAGCAGAAGTTTTCTATGGTGGTGGTGGTTGGCGTGGCGTACAGTTCCAACTCACAGCCACCCTGTAGGGTTTCTGAGGCTATATATCTTTACAGTAGCAGAAAGCCTATCATTTTCCCACAGAACGGCTGGTAGACTTGAACTGCTGACCTTGTATTCAGCAGTTCAATGTGTAATACACTAAGCCACCAGGATCCTTAGAAGTCTCTATTCATTGTTATTAAGTGACCCTGTAATACTGTTTCCAAGGAGTGGCTGGTGGGCTTGAACCATCAACCTGTGGTTAAACAGTCCAGTGCTTCCTTATCCTATAGTACCATACTAGGGCTTCAGAAGTATCCAAAGATAGGGTTAAGGACAAATCTATGGGTGCCAGAACATTTGTTCATGGAAGACACAAACAGAGACGTCCTTCAGGCATAACCAAACACTTCCTGGGTTGGAAAGGTTAGGACCATAGTCTCACAGGACCAGTCACATCAACCGGCATACCACTGTTCACAGAATCACAACGTCAAGCAGCAAGCAGTACCTGACGTTTTAAAAGCTTGATAAGTGCACTCGTGTAAGACGAAACCACAGGAGGCAAACCGGTAAGAGGGGAACCAAGAGCTCTGAGAAAAATTAACGCGCCACAACCTCCCGACTGCCTCAAAGACCAGAAGAACTAGATGGCCCCTTGCCCTGCAGAGGTCACAACCCACAGTCCTGGATAGAATCTGAGAAGAATGTGAAGCAGAACTCAAATCTCAAATTTCCTGCTTTTTTTTTTTTTAAGGCAGACAAACTGGAAGAGTAGAGAATAGAGAAGTCACTAGGACTGACACCCTGTGACTCTTTCAACCTAGAACCAAGATTCCAGGTTCTACTTTACCTGAGATCCCTCTAGCTAAATAACAGAGTGGTACAGAAAATACAGGCAATTTTTTTATTATTGGTCAGATCATCAGTACGAGATCAAAAGGCCAACAATGAGTCCAAAACACAGATGAGAAGGTAAGTGGCAGAGATGGAACAAAGGGAATGCTGACACACTCATCAATGTAACTCCGGTCCACACTGAACAACATGTGGAAAGGATCCGATGGGAATCTAACCAGCTGTGTAAACTTTCAGGAAAACTTCAAGCTGAATATGATGGTGAGGATGCCACAGTCATGGCTAAGAAGAGTGACCGACAGAGGCAAGCAGAGCTGTCCATAAAAAGGTCACATTGTCAAAGATCACCGAGCAATTTAAAGACTGACAGTTTTAACAAAAACAGAGTGGCAACAAGAATGAAGAACTCGTGGGAAACTGGGCTGGGTTCCTGGTGATCACAGTCATCTATGTGACGGCAGTTATTACACAGAAGCATGAAGCATCCTGAGAGTGGGACCTCTCATTGATTTCTATGTGGTATTGTGTATACAGGCAGTAGATGTAGTTCCTAAGTGTGTCTCTAAAGTCGACTTTGCAGATAAGGTAGAACAGGTGCATAGAGATCTTATTTATTATTTAGCCTTACTGTAATGCAAGACAGTGAGCGCCGTTGGTGGTGCAGTGGATAAAGCACTTGACTGCTAACTAGAAAGTTGATGTAGTTAGAAGCCATTCAGTGGCTCCGATGGAGACAGACAAGTCAGTCGGCTTGCCTAAGGTTTAAACCCCTGGAAGCCCCAGGTGGCAGTTCTACTCAGTCCTACAAGGGTCACTATGAGTCAGCAGTGGGTTGTTGGGTTTAGTGCAAGAAAAGGCAGAAGACCTATGACTGAAAAGCTGCATATGCCACAAATGAAGGTCACTGTGATGAAGGCAGCGTTGCACGTAGGGGTCATTTAAATAAGTTCCAAGTGAGGGCACATGTACAGTTGTCTAAAATCTGACACCCACGATTCTAACCTGGGATATTGTTGTTCGTTGCCGTCCCGTCGGTCCTGTCCCACAGCGACCCTGTGTACAAGCGAATGAAACACCATCCTCACAACTGCTGCTATGCTACTGCTGCTGCCACTTTGCCAGGCCATCTCGATGGGGGTCTCTCTCTCTCTTTTTGCCTGACTTTACCAAGCATGATCTCCTTCTCCAGGGACTGGTCCCTCCTGATAACAAGTCCGAAGCACGAGAGACAAAGTCTGACTAGTTTGGCGACTAAGGCACACTCTGGTTGTACATCTACCACAGACTTGTTTGTTCTTTTGGCAGTCCATGTGCCTTTAACATTCTTCTCCAACACAATAACTCAAATGCATCAATTTTTCTACAGTCTTCCTTTTTCATTTGTCCAGTTTTCATATACACATGAAGCACTTTAGGCCTCAAACTGACATCTTGGCTCTTCAACACTTTAAAGAGGTCTTCTGCCACAGATCTGCCTAATGAAAAACAACCTTTGATTTCTTGACTGCTGCTTCCATGAGTGCTGATGGTAGACAGATCCAAGCAAAATTAAGGCTTTGACAACTTCAATTTTATCTCCATTTATCATTATGTTACTTATTAGTTCAGTGGTGAGGATTTTTGTTTTTCTTTACACTGAAGTGCAACCCAACTGAAGGCTGTGGTCTTTGATCTTCATCAGTAAATACCTTAAGTCCTCTTTGCTTTCAGCAAGCAAGGCTGTGTCATCTGTATATTTCAGCTTGTTAATGAATTATACTTGGCTCTTATAGACTTCAATTTTTTTTCAGTTTCAGGCTGAACTTGCATATGAGTAATTGATGATCTGTTCCAGTATGCCCCGGCCTTGTTTTGGGTCATGATGTAGTCAATTTGATTTCTTTGTATTCCATCTAGTAAAGTCCATATGTAAAACTGTCTTTTATGCTGTTTAAAAAGGGACCTGGGATATTAGTTGGCATATTAAAGTACCTAAAAACACTGGCATGCTGATTTCATTCAGTAATTAAATATGTGCACACGCATAAGCCCAGAAGTCACCATAGGGCTGGGCTATGTGTACTGCAGCCGTAACAATAACAATAGTTATTGTTAATGTAGAACACAAACCTCTGTACTTCTTCGCTAAAGTCTGGACACAGCACAATTACTTATGATGATCAAAAACATGAGCTAAATTCCCTTTCCCTGAGTAATTCAGAGTGTGAACACATCCAGCACACAACTCTAATTTTCAGTGCATAAAAAGCTTGAGTAATGTACTTCACTAGAAAAATGAAACTAAATTTCTCTACACTTATTTTCTCCTAAACTATATACAACCTTCATAATCCAGTGGTTATGACTTGGGCTGCTAACCTCAAGGTCAGCAATTTGAAACTACAAGCTGTTCCATGGGTGAAAGATGAGGCTTTCTGCTCCCGTAAAGATTTTCTGCCATGGAAACCCTATGCAGGGTCACTATGAGTTAAAACCAACTCTACGGCACACCACCACCACCACCATATGAAAATCCAAGAGTTTTTTCCACTCCAAATTAAAATTTGACTTACAAAATGTAACCATAAGAAACAATGTAATTAATAAAATAATATACGAGGGTGAATTAAAAATTACATGCACTCCGGTTATATTAAAACTTCTGTTCACTACACTGTCTTATCAGCGCCTTTTATTCAAGGTCATTGCTGTGCAGGTATGATTGTGTTACCTCACTTATTTGTTTACTGTGGTGCACAAAAAAATAGCTGCCCTACTTGTGATTTGCATGAAAGAAGAGCAACATGCAGTGACATGCCTTTTAAAGCCTTGAGCTGGCATTTACCGAAGACTTTGTGCATAGTATGCAGAAAATGTTTTGTCAAGAAGAAGTGTGCATAAGTGAATAGAGACATTCCAGGAAGGACACACAAATGTCAGTCACGACATCCCCGGCTGATGACAACACTGAGCGTGCACATGAAATGATTCTGTCAACTAGACAAGTGACAGTAGATTAAGTGGCAAATCACTTGCAAATCAGCCATGGCTCTGACTATGAAGTCATCCATGGCAGACTCGTGTCTTGAAAAGTTTGTGCAAGATGGGTACTGAGACAACTCATGGAAGAGCATGAACACAAGCGTTTGGCCGTCTGTAAACACAACTGGGACCAATACGTGAAGGAAGGTAACTAAGTTTCTTTACAAAATCATTACTGGTGATGAAACAAGGACTCATCACTCTGAGCCTGAGAGGAAACATCCTCAACTGCCAACCAAGAAAAAGTTCCAAAGTCAACCATCAGCTGGAAAACTGATGCTTACGGTTTTCTGGTATTCTCAGGGGTCCATTGTGGAATACCGTCAAGAAAAGGTTCAACAGTCAACAGTCCTTGTTACAGTGAGATGCTCACTGAAGACCTAAAGTCTAAACTTGGGATTAAATGCAAAGGATGGCTATCCAAGGACATTGTGATTATGTGTGACAATGCATGTCCACACACCTCTGCTCACACTGTTGACACTCTGCAAAAACTTCCTTGTGAGGTGTTAAGACACCCTTCCCTATAATCCTGATCTTGACCTCACCAGACTTTCACCTGTTTGGGCCCCTGAAAGAAGCCCTTAGTGAATGAAGATTCACCTCTGATGAAGAAGTGAAGACAGGGGTGTGCTTGTGGCTCACAGCTCAGCCTGAAACATTTTTTAACAAGAGAATACTAAAGCTTGCTGACAAAGTATACTTGAAAAGCAAGGAGATGAAGTCGAAAAATGATGTACTTGTCTTTTCTAAAAGTTAGTTAAAATAAATTCTGCAGCCAGAGTGAAGATAATGTTTGCCTCACTCTCGCACATCAAGTATTGCAGCTTTTCTTTTGATGACAGTGGATTGTTTGCACTTCCAAAATTTTGAAATATAATCTACCCAGAGTAAGACTGATAAATACATTCATAGGTGTAAATAAATTAAAACAAACAGTACTGTTCAATGATATTGTTAGTATGGTCTGAAAACGTTTCAACAATGTCCAAATACAGAGGGGGCTTCAAAAAGTTTGCAGAGATATTCCATTTTTCCACTAATATTTTGTAGCATTCCACAGTTAACAACACTACTCCCCAAGACGTAAGAACTCACGGTCAAGCTAATGAAGGGTAATATTTAGATGTTGTGCGCCCCCCCCCCATTCTATGTTTTCACTCCTGGTGTGGGGCTATAGGATAAGCACTGGACTGCTAACTATAAGGTAACAACATGTTTCAACGTCGTTGTTAGGTGCCCAGGGAGGGGCCTTATGCACAGGAGAAGCAAGTCCAGCAGAGTCTGGATCTAGCTTCAGCATTGTTCTGTTTTTAGCCCACTGCGACTTCTGCCTCTGTCAAGGCATCTCCTTGGGGCCTTTGCAAGCATGATGGCCTTCCCTCCAGGACCTCATCCCTCCTGACAACACACCCAAAAAAACAGAGAGCAAGTTCCTGCCATCCTGGCTTTTAAAGATATTCTGGCTTGTACTTCTTATAATACAGATTTGTTCTTCTGGCAGTCTATGGTACTTGTAATATTCTCCTCCAACACCGTAACTCAAACGTATCAATTCTTCTATGGTTTTCCTTATGCACTATTCAACTTTCACATGCATATGAGACAACTGAAAATACCTGGCTTGGGTCAGTCGAACCTTTGTCCTCAAAAGTGATTATCTTTACTCTTAAGACGCTTTAAACAGGTCCTTTGTAGCAGATGTGTCTAATGCAATATGTCATTTGATTTTTTGACTGCTGTTTCCATGAGTGTTGTTGGTGCACCCAAGCAAAATGAAGTCTTTGAGAACTTTTAAGTATTTTAAGTCCTCTTTGCTTTCAGCAAGTTAAGAGTGTATCATCTGTATATTGCAGGTTGTTAAATAGTCTTCCTCCATTTCTGATGTCCGGTTCTTCATACTGAATTCCAGCTTCTTAGATTATTTGTTAGGGCCGCAGACCGATTAAATATGGTTAAAGGACACAACCATGACACACACCTTACTTGATTTTAAACCATTCAATATCCCCATGTCATGTTCTAACAACTGCCTCTTGGTCAGTGTACAAGTTCCTCATAAGCACAATTAAATGTTCTGGAATATCCATTCTTCACATTACTCAAAACTTGTTGTGACCCAAACAATCAAATGCCTTTTCATTATCAATAAAGCACAAATAAACATCTTTTGGCAATTCTCTGTTTTCAACCAAGAGCCATCAGATGTCAGCAATATCCCTTATTCCATGATTTTTTTCTGACTCTGGCTTAAATTTCTGGCAGCTCACTGTGAATGTAGTTCTGCAACAGCTTTGCGTTCTCTTCAGCAAAACTTCCCCTGCATGTGATATTCATGACACTGTTAGCCAATTTCCGCATTCTGTTTGGCCAGTTCTCTTTGGAATAGGCACAGAGATGGAACTTTTCCAATCATTTGGCCACGTAGCTGTCTTCCAAATTTCCTGACACCTCCAGCTCTCCATCAGTTTGTAAAAACATTTCAATTTACGTTTCATCAATTCTTGGAGCCCTGTTTTTCACCAATGCCTTCAGCGCTTTTTCTAGATTCAAACTCCATACATTCCATGTACCAATTATTAATAGATATTTGCAGCTGTTTCTTCACATTGTGAGTTGTGCCACATCAGCAAAGCTTAACAGTAACTCCATCCACATTATTAATGTCAATTCTACTTTGAAGAGAGGTCTCTTTCTGAATTATAGCAGACACTGTTCCACTGCTATTCATAAGGTTTTCAGAGGCTAAGCCTTCAGAAGTGGTTCGCCTCTACTTCTTCCTAGCCTGGCTCAGTCTGGAAGCTCTGTTGAAACCTGTAAATCGTGGGTACCTTGTTGGCATTTAAAATACTGGTGGCACAGCTTCGGGTACCATAGCAACATATAAGCCACACCACAAACTGACAATGTTTTAATACAGAAAACAAACACAAATGTTTTATTAATGTCTTCCTTCACAAATTACAATTATGCATCCAACTGTCTTGCAAACGGTTTCTGTAACTATCCTGGACTTTTACAAAAACCGTACTCTCTTACTTACACCAAGACTTTTACCCCTGCAAAATGTCACTCTCTACATCTTCGCCACCGGTCCCTAATGTTAATAATGATTGATTCATATGATAAATGTTAACCACTTTAGAGTCATTTAAACTTTACTGTAATTACATGAGAATTCAACCAAATTAGCCAAGAATGTAGTAGTGCTGGAGCAGAAGAAATAATCCAGGTTTAGTTCAAAAAGCTTTTTCCTTTTACATAAGCTTGACTTTCAGAAAATTAAAACAAAATTCTTTCACTTCTCTCCCTATTACCAACTGCCATCCAGATGGAGTGTAGAATCAAAAAGTTATTATTTGCTTCAAAGACCTGATCACAGCTTTTAGATATATGTCTTCAGACAGATGTTCAAGTGACCAAGGAGAGTGTGGATGATGTGTCCAGTAAAGACTGAAAATATATCTAACTCGTGGCAAGAAGGTCAGCTTGGACAGGACACCCAGGTCTACTGTTTGTGAAGATCTTTGTTCTATTTCCTCTTAATACAGAAACAGATTCGCCACAGGCTACTCACCAGCTACCTGAAATATGACTGCAGTGGGAAATCGTTTCTGAGGTTAAAAAAAAAAAAAAAACAATAACACCCTTATAACAACCATATGAAATCACTGGAATGTTTAGGAATTAAATTACCACTGATGGTTTTCTCGGTGACTAATTTTGATAACAAGGCTCCATTGAAATGTTAACCATCGTTATAAATGGGGCGACAATAGCATCTAAAAAGGGCCACAGGTGTCAGGACTTGTCAGCTGTCCATAATCCAAAAAAATGCCTGGTCCGTCCATGAGAACCGAACAGGAGGGTGGTGGGCGGGGGGAGTGTTAAATTCAGTCAATTAAGGTTCAAACTCAGAGTGACCTTGCACAGAGTTTCTAAGGAGTGGCTGGTGGGTTTGAACTGCCAACCTAACTGTTAGCAGTCAAGCGCTTATGCCTACCGTGCCACACCAGGACTCCCAACAGAAGCTATAACTTTGTGCTGTAAGATAAGCACTGGACCGTGAGGCTCAAATCCACCAGCACCTGGAACCCTATACAGGGTCACTATGGAGTTGGAACCGACTCCACAGCACTTAACAACAACATGATTCCCAAGGGCTCTTTAGCGACACTGAGTGCTGAGTATTTGGCCCTTACTTTACAGAGGCGGACACTGGACTTAGTTAGAGCAGGGCCACTTGGCTTCCATCATCCAGCAACAGAGAGCCCCAAGGTGTGAGTGGACCCCAGTTGGCCAAGGCAGGGTAGCAGCAGCACAGGTCCGTTCTGGTTTTGGCCCAGATGTACCCAGAGCTCCTTCGCCCAAACTCAAGCAGTCCTAACTGCTTCTTACCAAAGACCCACTTTCTTAACGCATCAGTAGATAGCTATACAAGGGCTCTTCAAAAAGTACTGGAAAATGGAGTTTTTCCATGAGCTTTCTGAAGCCTGCTTGTATATCTTGGGGGCTAGTTAAGGCTCAGATTCCTGCCTGGCGCTTCTTGCACTATTCTCAATATACTAAGATGTTTATTTCACAAAATGAAAAGAACGTGGTTGGGAAATTTGAGAGAAAAACACTGTTCAGTGAACACTAATCATCACTACCAGCATTCAAGTCTCCAGCTTTACCAGAAAAGCAGACTACAGACACCAGTGAGCAAAACAACCCAATAGCCACTGCTGCAATTAACAGTAAATAATATTCATGATCATGATGAAGAAATGGTGCATTACACAACTAGCATAGATGCAGGCCTCTCAGAGACCTAGGACAGGTGGGAAGGGCCAGTCCTGCAGGTGTGGTTAGACGGCAACACTGACACTCTATGGGAGAGAAAAAAATGCATATACTGAACTAATGTGGCTTCCTGTAAAAACTAAAGCATTTTGCTCTAATTACCTACTGCTGAAAGAAGAAATGATTTTATCTCAAGTATTTACTAGAAACTAGGAGACAAGTAAAATACTTACTGATAAAGATCAAAGCCTTCACTATGGAATGCACCTCAATGTAAAGAAAACAAAATTCCTCACAACTGGGCCAATAAATGACATCATGACAAATGCAGAAATGACTGACATTTTCAAAGATTTCATTTTGCTTGGATCTACAATCACCATTTATGGAAGTGGCAGTCAAGAAATCAAACAACATATTACCTTAGGCAGATCTGCTGCACAAGACCTCTTCAAAGTGTTCAAGAGCAAAGATGTCCATTTTAAGACTAAGGGGCGCCTGACGGAAGCCATGGTATTTCCAATAGCCTTACGTGCATGTGTAAACTGAACAATGAGTAGGGAGGACCACAGAAGAATTGAGGCATTTGGGTCATGGTGTTGGAGAAGAAAGTTAGAAGTACCATGAACAGCTGGAAGAAGTAAAGCCAGAATGCTCCTTAGAAGGCAAGATGGTGAGGATCTGACTCTCATACTTTGGGCATGTCTTCAGGTGGGATCCATCCCTAGAGAAGGACATCATGCTTCGTAAAGTGGAGAGTCACCACGAAGATGATGAGCCCTAAGGAGATGGACTGGCGCAGTGGCAGCAGCAATGGGCTGGAAACAATGATGAGGCTGATGCAGGATAGTACTGCGTTGTTCCTGTTGTGTTAGGAACCGACTTGATGACTCTTAACAACAAGAGACAATAAACAGAGCTCAAGACCCACAGTTTGCATCCCATAAATGCAATGTATCAAACATACAAATTAAAACTGTAATGTTAACAGTTGATCACATCTAAATCTATTATTCTTTACTCATCCATGAATCCTTCAATATCAAACAAAATAAAGGTCTCTTTCTGCTGGAGAAAGATGAGGCTTTCTGTTCCGTAAAGATTTACAGCCTCGGAAACCCTGTAGAGGGTCGCTATGGTTGGAACTGACACCACAACTCCATGGCACACTACCACCAGCACCAGGGCTCCTGGTATGGCGCTGTAGGATAAGCACTGGAATGCTAACCACAAGGCTCCTGGGAAACTCTACTAAGGTCAACATGAGTAGAAACCTACTCAATGACACAAAACAGTAACAAGAACAATTGATTTGAAAAATGTACCCAGATAAACAACTCAATGACTTCTCTGCAAATGAGATGCCCCATCTTGTCCACTTCTGTACAAGAAATATTAAGGATGTAATACAATACAAACTTCTATGGGGAACCTACTTTTTACCAACCCTGCTTGAGGTAGGGCTCTCTAACTTAATATCCGCACGTGTCCACCCAGCTACAAAAAGGGCAAACACCATGTCTAACATCTGACTCTACCTTAGTACTTAGCACAGCACCGACACACAGAACAGGTTTCTAAAACCTCCTATACCAAGGATCAAATAATGGGTTCATCCCTCTTCCGCTGATATAGCTTGTTTTCCTGGAAGCATCTTCTCTTGGTACAGCAAGACCTAGGCATGTCTCTGATCACCCAGATTCTACTGAAGAAGAATCTTGCCTGGATGACAAATTCCCTTCACAAGCTGGGCTGCAAGCTGCAAGGTCAGCAGTTTGAACCTAAAAGTAGCTAGGCAGGAGAAGCAGAACCAAAGGATAAACTAGGCTGCAACAGGTAAAATCATCTATCGAACATAACCTAAGTGTACCCCAAAAGAAGGACCAGGTGCCCCAGGAATGATCTTAACCTTCCAGAAACAGCAACAGATCTTTGACTTACACCTAAATGTGTACCTCTTGGTCATTACTGGGTAGCGCTCAGTCATCAATACAATGATGATCCTTTAACAACCATAATAAAAGAAGCTGCTCTGTAACAAACAGCCAGTCATGCCTGTCAAGACCTTCAAGACCCTTCTTTAGATGAATGGATGGAGAAATTCGGCAAGAGGCTTCCATCTGTGTCCGAACATTAGTGGCCAGGCACAAGGGTCAATGCAATGGCAGCCCACAACATGATGTAGGGGAAATGTCAGTTGCTGGGATGATGGTTTTGTGATGTGTCAATAACCTGAATTACAGCTGCCAGAAACACACTTCTAGTATGTTTCCAGTGAGACTGGCCAGTAGGTGCATTTCCCCCTGCTGAATGGAGACAAACAGTGCCCTGATTCTGGACTTCCAGCCTTGTAAACTGTGAGCACTGGAGAAGGAGCTCATGTTTGGTAAGGTGGAGGGTCAGAGAAAAAGAGGAAGACCCCCAACGAGATGGAATGGCCAAGTGGCAGCATGGATGGACTCAAGCGTGGCAACAGTAGTGAGGTTGGCCCAGGAACAGGCAGTGTTTCCTTCTGCTATGCATAAGGTCGCTATGGGTCGGTACTGACTCAATGGCACCTAACAACAACACTCTGTGAGCCAGGGCATTTCTTCTACTTGTTAAAGCCACCAAAGTGCAGCTTTGTTATAACAGCACTAGAGAACTAAGACTGTTATGTAAACGCCAATTCAGGGAGAGCCCTGTGATCTGGAGTAGAACTGCCCACAGGGTTTTCCTGCTGCCATCTTTCCTAGAGACACAGGGCCAGGCCTTTCTTCTGTATCAAACTACCACAGCCAAGTGGCTTTCCCAGGGGCTCCGCCCCCACCCTAGACCTAAGGGATTACTTGTCAACCTGACAATTCAGTGGATGTCAAGTGGCGTATCACTCATCGTAAGTTGCATTCTCCTGAATATTAATAAGGTTTACATGTATTGATCATTTGGGTTTCCTAGTCTACGAATTGCATGTATGCCTATCTTGCCTGCTGTTTTCTATCGGACCTATGGACTTTTTCATATTGTTTTTGAATGAATTACATATTCTGAATACAAATATTTCACTACCTGTGTTCCATTTGTATTTCCACTGTGAATTGTCTTTTAAAGGTTTACAGTATCTATTAGGAAGTAACTCTTCTTGCTCATTGAAAGCAAAGATATGAAGATTCTTAATCCTGATTTTGGAACCCTGGTGTGGCATTGTGGTTTACTGTGCTGGGCTGCAAGGTCAGTGGTTCAAGCTCACCAATGATACCTTGGAAACCATATGCAGGATCATTATGAATCTGAACTGACTCCAGGGTAACTTAACAACAAGAAGTGTCTTTTACATAACATTCTTTTTTTTAAATTTCAGATTGTAGTCAACCACAGAATATATTACTAATTCTTTGTTGGTGGTTTGGACATGTTATGGGCCCAACCAAGGAAACAACTAATTTTGTCTGAAAATGCTGCCTAAAACACAGAACGATTTTACTGGGATTCATAAGCAGAAGAGGCCTTCCGAAACTTTGCAGAGATCACACACCACCGAGTGATGACAGAAAGGGGCTGCCCCCTCATTTGTTGGATGAAACTCACAGAATCCCTGCTGAAAGGGCCGCAAGCCTCAGATTCGACTGACTCAGTCTCAACTAGACAGAGATTTTCAAAACCAATACTTCAAGCACATTAATTATGCAACAAGAACAAGTGAAATGTCAACTCAATTGGGAAAGTCTCAAAAGAGTAACAGAAATATCTCTGAAACTTATTAAAACTTGTCTCACCCCATCCAGCATAGTATATTGTGTTGTTAAGTGCTGTTCCAACTCAGTGACCATGTATAGGGTTTCTGAAGAGTGGCTGGTGAGTTTTGAACTGCCGACCTTATGGTCCAAGACTACAAAAACAGTATAGGAAGCAGACTCTTCAAAGGGCCAAATATCAAGAGTGGTTTTTAAAGTGAATCCAGAAGTTGTATACTTAAAAAGGGGTAGGGGGTGGGATGGGGCAGGGGAGATGACAAGTGAATTAAAGTGCAAAAAACTTGAGCTCAGTTCAAAATGACAGAAGCCCAGATTTCAAGTCCCCTCTATGTCAGCTAGTAGCTCTCTCTCTTAGATGAAAACTACAGTACTTATGTTACACCTAACCACCTAGAGTCCTTGTGGGGCACTGTAGTGTAAGCACTGAACTGCTAACAACAAGGTCAGCAGGTGAAACCCAACCAGCTGCTCCTTGGAAACCCTCAGGACAGCTCAGTCAGAATCAACTTGAAGGCAATTAACAACAACAAAACAGTAACTTTTTAAGCACAGTTGGATGCTGTTGAGTCAGTTCTGACTCCCAGGAACCCTAGGCACAACAGAAGGAAACCCTGTGTGTGCTCACAATCACTGCCATGTTTGAGTGTGTTGTTGCAACCACTGTGTCAATCTGCCTCCTTAAAGGTCTTCCTCCAGAGCAACTAGGCCCTCCTGATAACATGTCTGAAGCACCTAAGAAAAAGTCTTAGCATCCTCCTCTCGGTGGAGCATCCAGGCTGTACTTCACCCTTGTGGCAGTCCATGGAATATTCAATATTCTTCCCCCACAGCACAGTCTAAATGCATCAGTTCTTCCTGGTCTTCCTTATTCCAGGTCCAGCTTTCACATGCTTATGTTGTAGTTATTGCTGCTCGCAGGTACTAGTGAGTTGGTACTCAGAGCGACCCTTACACACAGAATGAAACACTGCCCGGTCCTACACAACCTTACAATTGTTGTTAGGCCTGAGCCCATCGCTGCCACAGCTGTGTCAATGCATCTCATTGGGGAAGGGGGGGGCGGAATCTTCCTCTTTTTTTCGGACCCTCCAATTACCAAACATGCATTTATTTGAGGTAACTGAAAAATACCATGGCTTGAGTTAGGTGCCCTTAAGGTGACATCTTTGCTTGTTAATGCTTTAAAGAGGTCTTTTACAGAAATTTCCTCAATGCAATAGGTCGTATCTTGGCCTGCTGCTCACATGGGTACTGATTGTGGATCCATGTAAATTGAAATCCTTGACAACTTCAGTATGTTCTCCATTTGTCCTGATGTTGTTTATTAGTCCAGGTGTAAGGATGTTTGTTTTCTTTATGTCCAGGTGTGATCCATACTGAAGGCTATATGTTGTCTTTGATCTTCACCACTAAGTGTTTCAAGTCCTCTTCACTTTCAGAAAGCAAGACATCTGCAAGTAGCAGGTTGTTAATGAGTCTTCCTCCAATTTTGATGGCATGTTACTCTTCATAGAACTTTCACTGTTATTAAGTGCCATCAAGTCAGTTCCAACTCATAAGTGGCCCTGCAGAGGGTTTCCGAGGAGCAGCTGGTGGTCTGAATCACCAAACTTTTGGTCAGCAGTCTAGTACTTATCCTACAGTCCCACAAATTTCAGGGGTTCTTCAGAAAGCATAGTTTCACACAACTGCTTCCTACTCTGTACTGCCCAGTTCTGACTCTTCTCCTTGATCCCAGGCTGAATCTGTTCTTCTGCCTCAGGTTTCACAAAGACTCTCTCTCTTCAATATACAGCGGTCTATGGAATGAACCCTACCTTAACCTAGTAAAGACTCATTCCACAGTGGGGTACTGTGTGTTAATGCATGGACTGCAAAGCCAGTCTGATTAGCAAGGTCCGCTGCTCAAGCTCACCACTCCCTGGAGGTGGGAACTGACTTGAACAGCACTTAACAAAACAATAACAATATGGACTGAGTCCCACTTAACCTACTATGGCATTCCAACAATTCAACGTAATAATAACTTGCTATCTACTCCTTGACCGTAGTGCTTTACTGTATTTATGCAGTCTTTCAAAGGAAAGGCATAGAAAAGAGCACCACCACAGGCTGAGTGGAATGGGTACAGAGGTACGTGGGGGCTTTGTTCCCTTGACCTCTATTACCTGTAACCCCATCATCACTCTTCAGTTGGTCTAAATTAGCCAAATTCTACAAATCAATACTGACGCTGAACAGAAGTTGGGGACTTCCCCAAGCTAACCAGAACACGCCACAGCTGCTGAAGACCAGACGGCAAATCTGGATCTCCACACAGGACCGTACCATCTAGTTCTGTGCACCTGGTGTGGTGCTGTGGGTTAATGCGCTGGACTGCAAAGTCGGTCTGAACTGCAAGGCTGGTGGTTCAAACTCACCAGTCACTCCTAGGAAACCCTACACAGGGTTGCTGTGGGTCGAAATCAACTAAACGGCACTTCACAACTGGCCTCAGCAGTCCCCAGTTCTGAAACCATCTGATCCGATTCTAAGGCATGTGCTTCTCTTTCAACACACCCACTCTACATTTCCACACTTGTCTTTCATGAGAGCTTGCCTTGCCTTTTCTAGGGAAGAGGCTGGGGTGCGATTACAGCTGATTTCTATGCAGAATCAGAAGTTTTCCTTTAGGCTCTCAAACTTAAAAACCAGAAACAGCGTCTTTTCTAAAGTTTAATCAAATGCACAGTTCAAATCATCTTCCTGCAGATATATCCAGGCTCCCTGGTGATGCAGTGGGTTATGAGCTCGGATGCTGACCGTAAGGGCGGTGGTTCGTTTAAACCCACCAATGCTCTGTGCGAAGGAGAGACTGTCTGCCGCTATAAAAATGTACACTCTCAGAGACTCTGCATAGGGTGGACTGCCAAGAGTTGAAACTATCTCAAAGGCAGTGGGGGTTTTTGTTATACCAAAAAAAGCCCCAAGTGAAGAAGTTAAGAAGGTGAACTGACAACTTAACACTGGGTTCAACTATAATGAAACTAAATAAAGTTTTCAACTGAAGCTAGATTTAGAAACTCAAATCAGATAAAATTTAAAAGTTCAGAGCTTTAACTAGTCTGAAATTCTCTAATAACCAGTGGCTATAAAACTTCTACATGACATTCAAGAATATTAATAACATCACTCTTACTAGGGCTGCATTTTGTGAGACAGCAAGGAACTATAAAGTAAACTATGGAAATCTACAAAGCTTAAAAGACACATTTATGGTATAAATAAGGAGCTCTGGTAGTGCAGTGGTTACAAATCAGGCTGCTAATCTCAAGGTCAGCAGTTTGAGACTACCAGCAGTTCCATGAGAGAAAGATGAGGTGTTCTGTTCCCATAAAGGATTTACAGCCTCGGAAACTCTGTGCAGTGTCACTATGAGTTGGAACCGACTCCACGCTACTCAACAACAACAATGGTATAAATGTTGAGTTGCTAAACACAAGGTCAGTGGTTCAAATCCACCAGTCTCTCCAATGCAGCTGTCTGCTCCTGTGAAGGTTTATAGTCCTGGAAACCCTAGATGGGAGGCTTTTGAGGGAAATCAACTCCAGGGCAGTGGGTTTAGTCTGGTAAGCAGTTTTTTACTCTCACTGAAGTTGCCACCAACAGCTGGAAAGGGCAATTTTCTTCACCTCACATCCCAGCTGTTTAATCCAAGCTGAGTTCTGTCCCTGGTGAGATGAAAAGGAGGAGAAGCAGTACTTTCCATATCAAACCAAGCAGGTAATTAACAGTCCTGCACTGGTCCTTATCACCCAAGTACATGAGGCCCGCCAAGCCCTCCCACAGCCTCACAGCCTCACAGCCGTGCTGGGCTTCAGGAAGCTGAGCTGATTTTAGGGTCACATCCACTTCTTTGTTACACAAGCATACATTTACTGTTCAGTCAGACACCTATAATTAAACATGAGAAGAATATAATGCTAATACCCAAGCTAGCGTGCATGTAAAGAGGGGGCCCCCCTCCCCCCCAAAGATGATTGCCTTTCATTTTATAGTTTCAAGTAGCTACAGTTCACTTAGTTTTGATTACATAGCAATTAGATATGCAAATGTCGACGATCTGGAAAAATACTCTTTCAGACGTGAGATTGTGAGCAATCAGGGCCATTCTCTTCACTTGTATACACAAGCAGTTCATTAAACAGCTATTGTCTAAAAGAATCTCGGCCGCAAATCCCTTCTTTTTTGGAAAAAAAAAAAAAAAATTAAAAACGTTCAAAACACATCCTGGACACAAAATGTCTTGGTAGATGGTTAGCGTGCATGAGGGGGTTGGGGGTATGAAAGTGCATATGGGAAAGGTCACCCTCGCCACACCAATCACACAGTACTGCAGGTACTTCAAGAGTAACCATGAAATTTGTTTAATTTATTAAGTAATTAAAAATTACTCTATTGAGTGACACTTACTATTTTAAAGCAAGGGTGGGGAACCTGTTTTTCTGCCAAAATTTATAACATCATTTGCAGGCCATACAAAATTATCACTTAAAAATTAGCCTGCTATATTTTATTTGGTCAACTATTTAATTACTTCACCCCTAATGCGATAGCTGGACCTGCAATTGCCTTAGCAGGGCCAGACAATGATTTCGCAGGTCCTGATATGGCCTTCGGGCTGGCCATTCCCCACCACTATTTTCAAGGAACCATGGTGGCTCCATAAAGAACCACTGGACTGGATACCCAAAGGTCAGCGGTTTGAGCCAAGCAGCCGGTCCATGGGAGAAAGAGAAAGCTTTCTGCTCCCACAAAAGATGTACCGCCTTGGGAACTCCCAACAGTATCATAATGAGTCAGAACTGACTCCGCGGCACTTACAACAATTACTTTTTTTAAATAAACAAGATTACCAAAAAACAACTTACACATAGTCTAAACCATTTTAATCTTACTTTATAGGTTTAGGACATAATTGTATGTCCTAAATTATAAGAAAATCTATGAGCACATATCAGATGAAACTCAACATTTACTTAGATATAAAGAAATAACACATGAAGAGAGGAGTTAAAATACGAAACTTGTGTTTCAGAGATGAAAAATGGTCACTTGGTACATGAGGAACTAGTACAGCCCCAAAGTTCTTTGTAAAATGTTTTCACATATTGTCTCCTGCTGAGTAATTTTACTGTCACATTTCAAATTTCAACTTGGCTTCTTTAACTTCAAGTCTTATTAAATCACGTGTTTCTTCAGTCTTCCTCTCTTTCTTGTGTCTTTTTTAGATGTCCCAAGAAGAACTGATAGCATAGTGTGTTATATGATGGGCTGCTAACTACAAGTACCGTCATTCGAATGAGAAAATGAAAAATTGGTTGACCAAACTTCTGTGATAAGAAAAAGAGTCCGGTCCTTTTTCTTTAAATAGGTACCAATTATGTCCACATTTCACTGAAAGAGTAAAAAATTTTAAGTTTCTGCTCTTACAGTATATAGTCTCGATGAGAAAGCACGAGCAAACAATACAATAACTAGTAAATCATGAATAAGAGCACAGGTGCTTTGAAAATACACACCCAAGCGAGATTCGTGAAGGCTGACATACTCTGATGGTGGTAAATGCTGTCCACTTGGTTCAAGCTCACCAGCTGCTCCTTGGAAACTCTATACAGGGTGGGTCACTATGGGTCAGAACTGACTCGACGGCACTTAACAACAACAACAGTCTTTGCTAAATGGAGAATTATTTCTGTTACTACAAATTACATGCAATTGCAGCTTTTTGTTGCTCAATTTGCTGCATTCCTGTCCCCTTAAAACTTCAACTTCAGCTCTATGTTGTGAGGAGACCCAGTTAGCACAGCAGGTTCACTCCCAAAGGGTCTAAGTGGTAGGGGTAATCAATCCCCTATCACCAGGGTGCCTTTCCAACAGGCGAGATATGTCCCACCTAATCCCAGGTTCTAGCCCTAATTAGGACAATCCAGACTTCCGTCCTCATCCTGGAAAAGCTCTAGTATTACAGCTGACTCAGTCTGACTCCCCTTACTGTGACCCTGAGTTAAGAGGAAGGAGTACCCTAAAGTCCACCTGCCAGGCAGCCCATGCTCACAGCTTGGTTATAGACACCGATGTCCTTCCTGTTAGCCCCAGAGGAAACGAGATTGACTCTGAAGACAATTATAGAGGGCCAAGTGAAAATGACCTTGTGTTTAAGCACTTGGTATGGTCAGTGCTTTGCCATTTGAATATTTTAATGATTGGAATAAAGTAATACAGCCCACACAGAGAAGTTCAAATAAGCAAAACATGCAACGTCGTGTCCTCACAGATGAGTGTAGCCAGTGCAGGGTATCATTCCCTTGGCCACATTTCTATTAACAACAAGGGGCCAAAATGCCAGTTAGAGCCTCTATCCTCCTCCAAGCCTTGTTAGAAATCTCAGCAAAAGGAAAACCCCATTTCATAGGACCCAAGACCACACATCGTGTCCACTTCACCTGGGCCTGTCATTCCTTCTCAGAGTCCTCCTAGGATACCTGCGACCGAATCAGACTCCTTAGCATGTGTCTGCTCACCCAGCATCTCCTCCCATTACCAGCCCGACCCACCTATCCTAGAACCCCTCACTCTCAGCCCCACACAGAACCTCTCAACCCCCATCACACCTATTCCTACATGAAATTCCCTTGTTTGCTGGTTTAGTGAGTAGGTGGTGCTCTGCCTTCCTCGACGTTATGGAAGGATATACCCCAAAGAATGAAATGAAGGAATACTTGGTAAAATGTGACCTGCAGGAGACAGCCCATTCTAGGTAGAATCACTTGGGAGACGAGAGGCCGACCTTTCCCGTCATCATCCCACCCATAGGGGCCTCCTCAGAGTGGTGCAGCTTCTCACCACTGTCCTTGCCTGGCCTCTGTACCACGCGAGTGGAAAGCAGAGCCCAAACAGCTCAGTCACTATGAATGCAAGGCAAGCGAAGAGTTCAACCCTGACACGATTCCAGGATTACTATTGTTGTTGTGAAGTGCCACCGCATCGCATCGGTTCCCACTCACAACGATACCGTATAAGGTTGCCAAGGAGAAGCTGGTGGGTTTGGACCATCAACCTAGCGCTTAGCTTTTCCTGCAGTTCCACACCAGAACTCCATGATTATTTTAGTACTTCTTCCAGTAAGGATAGGAGATCTATAACAAGACAAAGGGTGGAACCACCAATTATGACCGATGTGTACTAAATACAGAAGTAAACCAATGGCAATGGGAAGACAAGCCTGAAATGAGCAACCATGGGATCTTACAGCAGGTCAAAGCACAAACCAGTCAAGTATTCAGAATCAGTAAAATACTTTTAATCATAAAGTACCCCTCTAAGACTGCAATCACTGCAATGAAATGATGATGTAAAGCCAATATTCTCCCATGGAAACTATCACTCAGTTCACAAGAAAAACTTAAAAAATAAGTATTCCTCTAAAACAACTAGCCTAGCCTTCAAGTCAATTAATGTACACAAAGACAGGGAAAGGATGGAAAGGCAACAAAGAATGTGAAAGGGGGGGGAGAGAGAACAGAGGTCCCAATGTGGCTCACAGCATTCCCTGCAGAATCTAGGTGATAGGTACAATGGGAGGTCTCTGTATTAGTCCCATGATTCACCTGTAAATTTAAAGGTATTAAAAAATGCAACATTAAAGGACAGTAATTACTTGTTGCCCTCCTTTGGAGCCTCCCACACTTTCAATCCGCATTTGCTATGTTGGGCCAGCACTTCTAGGTCTCCAAAGAAGAATGCTGTGTATTTGTGTGGTCTGAAAGGGCAGCCACTCGCCACAGGTCACTGCTGAGCACTTCCAACGGAATGCGTGGGCGCTGGAGAAACTCAAGATTTCATTTTATGCAATTGAAGTGACCAGCCAAATCTGATCAGTGGCTACTTTACTATGCCGTGCTGGTATAGACACGCCCCTGGTACAGTAACCCCCAGCCTCAGGCTGGTGTCTCATCCCATGGCACTGCCTTAGGGGACAGGGAAGTAATTCCTTAGAGCAGCTTCAACCTTGGGCTCCACCTTCAGGGCTCTGGTGGGAGTGAGGGAGGACAGGGGTAACACCTGGCCTGGACTCCAGCCCCAGATTTCTGAGAAAGATCCTCTACCTGACAGTGACAAAGGGCATAGAAGAAGACACTTGATGGCATTGGGTTTGTTTTGTTTTGGTAACAGAGCCTTGATAGCCCAGGGATTAACTGCTTAGCTGGTAACCAAAAAGTTGACAGTTCCAGCCCACCACCAACTCTGCAGCAGAAAGAGCTGGTAGCCTGCTTCTGTAAAGGGGACAGCCTGGGGCCCCCAGGGCAGCTCTGCTGTGGCATTCCATGTTGGAGACAGCAGAGAGTAGAGTCCTCTCAGGGGTGTGTGTGGTTGGCATGCATGGCTGCTCAGCAGCAGGGTGGAGATGGGACTCCACCTGGAAGCCCCTCCAAAGCTAAGCTCTGCGATGACTGTCAGTCACTGAGACCCTAGAGAGCACCACTCTACCCTGACACACACACACACACACACACACACACACACACACACACACACGGGACCCTGGTGATGACTGTCAGTCTGAGGACCTGGTGAGCACAGCTCTACCCTGACACACACACACACACACAGGACCCATGTAGTCCAATCTGCAGCAACCAGTTCTTGTTTTCCCCGACATAAACCTAAACCACCTTAAAGGGCAACAGATGCCCTACTCTGAGATCTGTATAAAAGACGTCTGATTAGGGCAAACTGATAACATTTATTCTTGGCCAGAGGATTTTGGCCATTATGCCAAATATATATACACTGTTCATTTAAAAAGTCCTCCTAGTTCTACACATATGTTAACACTATAAGCACATACTCTTTACAATTCTCCACAATGATACCTGGTGTGGCACTATAGCATAAGCACTGGACTGGTAACCTCAAGGTTGACAGTTCAAAAAAATCAGCCACTCCTTGGAAACCCTAACTCATTATCACAATGAGTTATAAATGACTCAACGGCCCGTAACAACACAGTTACTTCATCAGGAATTTTCTACTGATACTTAATTATAACCTACTGGACTGACAGGTCTGTTTGAACCATCAAATCAGAGCTTCAAACCCACCAGCTACTCCTTGAAAACACCAGAGTCGCTATGAGTTGGACCCCACTCAACAGCACTTAACCACAACATGATACAAGTTAATACTTTAAACACATTTCCTTCAGCATTCTTGCAAGAAGTATCTGAATGGTTCCATCTGCTAACCTTTGGGTTAGCACCTAACCGTGTAACTACTGTGCCACCAACACTCCTTTACAGTGGTGACCCTAACCGAACGCACTACCATCGAGTACATTTCCAAATCTTAACAATCCTATAAGACAATCTTTACAGAAGCAGACAGCCTCCTCTTTCTCCTGAGGAATGTCTGTTGGGTTCAAATTAAAAGACTCTGTGGTCAGTAGGCCAGCACTTCCCCTGCTGCACCACCAGGGCTCCTAAACCATAGCCATGGTCAGTAAGGCCTGCTCACTATGCCCACTATACCTACCAGTCAGGGCGGACAGACCTAGAACATGCACAAGAAATCTAGAAATGACAGGAAATCTCATCCTGTCAAGTATGAAGTACAAAGGAATCAAGAGTTAGAAAGGCAACAATCATACAAACATGGTACAATAATAACAGTTGAGTTGGGTGAGAATCGAAGCTGATAATCATTAACTGGCAGACGGTCAAGCATAAAGGAGGAAGACCCTCACTCCGATGGACTGACCTAGGTGCTGGACAATGGGTTCCAGCTTAGGAAGGACTGGCAGGATGACAAAAGTGTTTGGTTTTGTTGGACGTTCGGTCGCTATGAGTGGGAACTTACTCAATGGCACCTCGCAACAACAGTAAGAATCATAACCCACTGCCAAAGCCACTGAGCAAAAACGGAAAGGCAGAAGACATCACCAGACATCGAAGGATTTCCCTCCTTTAGATTGTTGTTGTTGCTGTTGTTGTTAGTTGCCATCCAGTCGGTACCAACTCACAAAAACCTTATGTATATAGCAGAACGAAACACTGTCCAAACCTTGGCCAACTTCACTACTGCTGCCACACTTGAATCCATCGATGCTGCCACTTGGCCAAACCATCTCGTTGGGGGTCTTCATCTTTCTCTCTGACCCTCCACCTTATCA
This sequence comes from Chrysochloris asiatica, assembly GCF_000296735.1. Taxonomy (NCBI): domain Eukaryota; kingdom Metazoa; phylum Chordata; class Mammalia; order Afrosoricida; family Chrysochloridae; genus Chrysochloris; species Chrysochloris asiatica. The sequence continues at coordinate 1,825,533 of NW_006408680.1, read as the reverse complement.
GACATGAATGATCATCTTCTCCAGCGACTGGTCACTCCTGATAATATGTCCGAAGTACTATAAAAGATGAAGTTTGGCCATCTTGGCCTCCAAGGAGGAGGCACTTCTTCCAAAATGGATCTACTGGTTCTTTTGGCAGCCCATGGCACTTTCAATATTCTCCTCCAAC
>NW_006408680.1:1821679-1822840 GCF_000296735.1 Chrysochloris asiatica | reverse complement strand
CTGTTTCTCTTCATTTTGATTTGTGGCCCATTAGCAAATGAAGGTTCTGTGAGCTTTTCTCTACTTGGAGGAGGCATTTTTTTTCCCAGTCGCATTCTGAGTGCCTTCCCACTTTCCAGTCCTGTATCTGACAATGTTTCTCTGCTATTCATAGTTTTCAGTGACAAGCGATTCGGAAGTAGTTTGTCACTCTTTCTTCCTACTCTGTCTTTGTTTGAAAGCTCATCTGAAACCTGTCCACCATGGGTGACCCTGCTGGTTATTTAAAATATCGGTGGTATAGCCTTCAGAATCACAGCAATTCAAACCACCACAGCACGACAGATGAGTGGCGGTTGCGTGGTTGCTGTTAAATAGGAATCTCCTTGTGCTAGGACCCTACAGTCTGGCTCAAAGGCGGGATTTCTGTCCTTGGATGTCACTCAAGGGGCAGAAGCGCAGCAGGGGCGACTGGTTTGTAGTGAGAAGCTTTGGGCTGGGCTTGTGGGTCTCTAAGTTGGTTGACCCCCGCCTCTAAGCCAAGATCCAATGGTTAGGCTAGGAAGGTGCTCAACCCCGCCTCTAAGCCAAGATCCAATGGTAAGGCTAGGAAGGCTCTCTCGCGTCCGGGGTAAGTCGGACAACCTGGCCGGGCCCCTGCAATCTCTTCCCGCTTGGCAGCGTCTCCCTATCGACCTGGTCTCCAGACACCTCTCACCCCGCCTCTCCATGGTCTGGGTTTCATTTAACACCTCCACCAGGTCTGCGCAGTTGTCGCACACCGTTTAACTGCTGCCCTCCATGATAGAAGCCCATAGCTTCTGTTTATCCTGGAATGTTTTGATTACACCATCATATATGATTGATAGCTTTGCTGGATAAAGGATTCTTTTTGGCAGTTTTTTTCTTTCAGGGTTTTATATATGTCTCCCCATTGCCTTCTCGCTTGCAGGGTTCCTGCTGAGAAATCAGAGCTTAATCTGACTTGCTTGCCTTTGTATGTGATCCTTCTGTTTTCTCTGGCTGCTTTCAGAAGCGTCTCCTTTTCTTTGAGTTTGGAGACCTTGACTATGAAATGTCTTGGTGATTTTCTTTTGGGGTCTGCTCTTCTTAGAGTTCATTGAGCTTCTTGTACGTTTATCTTTTCACTTTTCAGGATGTTGGAGAAATTTTCTTCCAGTA
>NW_006408680.1:1809102-1820614 GCF_000296735.1 Chrysochloris asiatica | reverse complement strand
GAGAGAGAAAAACCGATGGTGTGAGTTCAAGCCACCAGCTTCAATTGCATGAATTCCTTTCCTTGGGGATTTCTCTTCTGTCACATCATCTGCTTAAGATATTAATCATTTTGATTATAAAGCATGCCCTAAACTTTAAAATACAACAACACATGTTTTAATAGTGGTCTTTCTTAACTGAAGGGGTGATCTAGTCACACCCCCTCCAGTGCACTTTTCAGATGTTGTGATTTTTAGACTGAAAGTTCTGTGACAATCCTGCATCGAGCACATCTGTCCAGCACTATATTTCCAACAGCATGTGCTAATTCTTGCTTGTGTTAGATTTTGGTCATCCTCATGAAATTTCCAAATTTTTCATAACGTTACTACACACATACTAGACTTCAACATAGTGTAAACACAATTTTTATATGTACTGGGCACCCACCCATCCCCATATTTACAAGTCACTTTACCATGACATTGGCTTTACTGCAGTGGTCTGGATAGAAAAGGATGACCCACTAGGCTGATGAAGCTGCCTGAAATGATCTGCTGTTACTATGACTGAAAAACCATTTTCCAATCATAGTTCCTTGTTAATAGATTTTGAAAATGACAATCAATGCATGCTGCACGGTGACACACAGAAGCAACACTTCACTAATTCTGCCAATGCAGTGCTACATCTTGAAAAAGATGTTGTGTACAACACAACTACAAGGTGCTCCAATATTCCTTAACCAGATTGACTGCAATCCAATCAAGACTTAATTTTAAAAGGCTCATTACCGGCATCTAGTGATAAAATGGACTCCCCCTTGTCACTGAAACCCATGTCTCATTTCATTAGACAAGGACAATTAACTCATCCTGGTAGTAGATCTATGGCAGAGTGATTAGCTTAAGTTTTACAGGTTAAAGTGTGACTTTACTAATGAAAACAGGTTTATTCTCATCAGATCCACCTTTTAACTCTCATAGACTGTCTGACAAACTTTTTAACTGTACCTTCAAATAACAGAATTATTTTTAACATTCCAAATCCTCTCAATCTTGTTTAGCAATTAGTGTGGGCAAAGTAGCAACTCTAAAGTGTACTGAGATATTTTCCAGTCTGATACAAACATTTGATTTCTACTGCACTGCTATGTACTCTTGTGCCTTAAAACAAAGCTAAGAGAGGACTCTAGGACCATCAAGAAGGAAGAGCACAAGCATGCAGGACCCCATCCAGAGAAGCAGGCAGAGACGGGGACATGGAGAGAGGGAGCAGCTGAGGATTCTAGATTCATGGAAACAGAGGGACTTGAGAGCTGGCGGCCAGGAGACAGGCTTACAGAACATGTCCTTTGATGGCTTAAATTATTATGTATGACTAAGTATTTAAAAAAAAAAAAAAAAAAGGAGCTAAAATGAATAGAGAGAAATACTATTAACTGATAGTACATGGTTGGGATTATAATCATTGTAATGAAACAAAGTATATGATTTATTGAATGTAAAACTGATGATCTGTCCTGTAAAGTTTCACTCAATTCACAATAAAAACTAAAAAAAAAAAGTAGCTAAAAAACAAACAAAGCTAAGTGATTTGTGTCAACCATGAACATGTAACGGAATGAACCAGCAACAATTCTAGTCAATCTTCGACAAGGAAACTTATTTTAAAGACACAGCACACAAAGGGAAAATGAAGGCATGATAAAAGTAGAGGCGGGCGGGACCTCACGGAGCTGGTGGACAGTCCTGAAATTACTCCAAATCATCATTACACCAAGCATGACTGACCTGGGCCGCTGGTAGGGTTTGCTGCAACAGGAGAGCTTTAGAAATGTCAGCAGCTTTCTGACAATGCAATTTATGTCCATGGATATAAAAAATTAATGGGGTTAAGTTTATGTTTGTAAAATCTCATTTTTCTGATTATTAACTTTTTAAAGGGTTCATTTACGCTGGATTGTTTTGCTGTGTGTGTGTATTTGTGTGTGAGCTTAGTGATCTTTTGACATAGATTGTTTGAAAAGCACCAATTTGAATTATTCCAGAAAGGGAGGCCTTCTTCCTTTCTCTTTCAAAACAAACCTATCAACTGCTTCTGAAATACTATGTCCCTCAATATTAAATAAAGGAGTCCTGGTGTGGCACTGTGGGTTAATGCGCCAAACTGCAAAGTCAGTTTGAACTGCAAAGTCGAAGGTTCAAGCTCACCAGCTGCTCCTTGGAAACTGCACAGGGTCGGAAAGAACTGGATACCACTTACAATGTACCCAGGAGTTTTGAGTTTGAAAAGGAAGTGAATCACGCTTGTCGTCAGATAGTTGTTTTGAATTCAAAGTAGAATGAAGATGGTTAAGTGTTGTTGAGTCAGTTCGGCCTCATAGTGACCTTGTATAGGGTTTCCGAGGAACAGCTAGTGGTTTTGAACTGCTGACCTTGCGATTAGTAGTCGAGTGCTTATCCTACAGCACCACACCAGAACTCCAGAATGAAGATTCGAGGATGAACTTATCTCAACACAAGAACTTTCTAACCACAACTGTCAAAGACTAGAACATCTTTGGTCTCTCCAGGCTTCGAATCCATCTCTTTCCTGTTGTCAGTTACCTTTTTAACTGTTATACCTGCTATCCTCAGGGTCAACAATTCAAATCCACCAGCAAGCAGATCCTCAGGAAAAAGATAAGGCTATCTGCTCCCATGAAGACTGGCATTATTAGAAACCCTAAGGAGTTCTATTCTGTTCTACAGGGTCGTTGTAGTAGGAACTCAACACAGTGGCAGATAGATTTTTTTTTTCCCTAGAAATGTTAAATTCTTTAACTCAGCTATCCAGATATTCCACACTGGGACTGCTGAGGAGGCCTGGTAGCGTACTGGGTTAAGTATTGGGCTGCTGACTGCAAGGCCAGCAGTTTGAAGCCATTAGCAGCTCCACAGGAGGAGCTCCCACAAAGATTTACAACCTTACAGACAGACCACAGGCCAGAATCACCACTGGCACGGCCACCGTGAATTCCACCTCTCCCACAAGACACCTCGTCTGTTGGGCTGGGCACAGCTGTCCCCACTGATGTGCCTGATTCAGGAGGTCGGCAAGACTGCTCCACTTTATTTTCCAGATGAACATCTACAATCCCAGACTTCCTAGGTTTCCTTCAGTACTCATTAGTCCTTCTATTTCCTCTGCAGTGTGATCACACTAGAACCAGTCTCCTAGCAGTGGGAGCTTCAGGGGTACGAGGATCAGAGGCATTCAGAAGACAGCTGCTGCCTCGCAAGAGCATGGGAGGTGTGAGGCACCATGGCAGAGAGCACTGGAGCTGGACACCAACAATGTGCGGTCCTAGGGACGGAAACAGTTTGACTCCACGGCTGAGTAAGGTGCCTTCCAAACCAGAGTAAACAATACTAAACATTTTGCAGTTGTTTTTTTAAAGCAATAGATAATTTTTCATAGCAAATACTATTATTCAATTCGATTCTTGAAAGGGTCTAAATAGGCAACTTACCAGAACAACTGTCAAGAAAGCTGCAACAGTTTCTACTGTCTCTGCTGCAAAATGGTTGCCAGATGTGTGAGGAGGGCTGGGGCGGGGCGTGGAGCCTGGATGTGAGGCCGCAACCAGAAGCAAAAGGAGAGAGAAACCGTTTCCAGGCAGCGCCCACTCTCCCAGCCAGGGATGCCACAGGCGAAGAGCGGCTGAATGCCCGGCCGAAGGCATAAATGGTGATTAACCTCTTGCCTTGGCATCTGTCATGGCCAGCCTGATGACCCATCCCAGGCAAACATTCTCATTTCTGTGTTCAGCTTCAGACGAGGCGTGCAGGCTGAGAAAGGCAGCATAAGCGAACAGACAATCCTAGCACATTTCCTCCTGAAAACATTTTAAATCCTCATTAGATTCTAGGCCCAGCCAGAAGTTTATTAGAGAGATAAGACCAGTTATAATGAAACTATTTCAACTATGTCTAACCGTTATTTATAAACTGCTTCATAGGAAAGTAAGAAACATATTCCAAGCAAAATACTTATAGGGAAAACTGAGATGGGGCCTTTGCTCAAACACCAGCAGTGACCTTTTAAGCGCACACAAATATACACATACTGAAAAGTACCACCAAAAGAAGTTTACTCTTCTGGATAAATAACTCTGCTGAACAAGTCAGAGGAAACTGGTACTTTCATACCTTACTGGTGCTAATAATGCAAAGAAGAAGAACCCACAGAGGTAGAAAGTTAGCACCAGATAAGCAAACCACAATACCACTTCTAGAATTCTACATGAAAGAGAAACCAGCAAGGACACGTGCAGACTTAGGTAACAGCCGCTCAGTTTAGCACAATTCCTATTTTTAACAGCAAATGCACCTAGTAGAAATCAAAATGCTTATTAACAAGGATCTTTGAATAATTTAGGGTCTATCCTTACGAAAATGAAATATAAACTTGTTGTAAAAAAGTGAGCATGACATATGTATAACCACCTATCAATGAAGGGAGGGGGGGAAACAATACACACGGGTGCATTATGTCAAGTAAGTTTCAAAAGGATAGAGCAAAATTGTCTCAAAGGGGTTCTCCAGACTGCAATCTTTACAGTAGCAGACGGCCATGCCTTGTTCCTGTCAAGAGGTTAGCTGAATTTGAACCACCAACCTTTAGGTTGCCAACTGGTGTGCTTTAACTAATAATATATTGCCAGGAATCCTACGCATATTACACTTATATTCAAAAAGAAGAAATGGAAGGATAAACCAAGAACTGCAATAAAAATCTACCCAAATGGCAAGGGAGGGAGGGAATAGGGATAAAAACAGACTTCTCTGAATATGGCCTACTCTGTCCATTTGACTTCGACCCCTTGGAAGCACAGTTGTTATGAGTCACACTGCTAACCTCAAGGTCAGCAGTTTGAAAACTACCAGCCATTCCACGGGAGGAAAAATGAGGCTTTCTACTCCTGTAACGATTTACAGCCTCAGAAACACTATGCAGGGTTGCTTTGAGTGGGAACCAACTCAACAGCACACTACTACCACAGGACCTAAAGTCCTAGTGTGGTGCTATAGAATCAGCACTGGACTTTGAATCACAAGGTCAACTCATTAGCACTTAACACCACCAAGAAGAGTAAGTCCTGGTGTGGTGCTTGTAGGCGAAGCACAGCTAACATCAAGGTCAGCAATTCAAACCCAACAGCCACTCCTCAGAAACCCCATCCAGGGTGGCTATACATGGAAATGACTCAATTTAGGGGTCTCCACTAAGATTACATAAAAACATTAAGCCTGGACTGGAATTAACATAATACAGCATATACCTGTGCACGGTACACTTGTGCAACAAATTCATATACGCATATACCAGCGGGCTTACAAACGTTCATGGAAAAAAAATCCATCATCTTTTCATGGCATTTTCCCACAAACTTTATGAAGCCCCCTCATATACACATACATTTGCTGTTATTGTGAAGTGCCGTTGAGTAGGTTCCGACCCATAGCAACCCTGTATAGGGTTTCCGAGGAGCAGCTGGTGAACTTGAACTGCCAACCTTGCAGTTCAAATGGCTTTGCAGTCTGATGCATTAACCCACAGTGCCACCCCAGGACTTACATGTGTGTATATACAAGTCCTCCTTACTCACACATACAGGTCCTCCTTATTCACACACACAGGTCCTCCTTATTCACACACACAGGTCCTCCTTGCTCACACACACAGGTCCTCCTTGCTCACACACACAGGTCCTCCTTGCTCACACACACAGGTCCTCCTTATTCACACACACAGGTCCTCCTTACTCACACACACAGGTCCTCCTTACTCACACACACAGGTCCTCCTTACTCACTCATACAAGTCCTCCTTACTCAGACTACATATAGTAAGTACTGAGTGTACAGGGTCGCTATGAGTCGGAACCGACTCCACGGCACATAACCACCACCAACAACAACAAGCCAGCCCTGACTGTACATTCTCAATCCCATTTCATATCAAACCCATGCAGGATTCCTTGAGGCTGTAAGTCAGAGGAGCCTGGGCTGCCGCCTCACAGCGGACAGCTGTGTCTGTCACCAGATACTGAGGGCTGGGTCAAGAGGCCTGAGGAGATGACTGAAGAGGCCCCAACTGGGCACACAATTTGAGCATCCGGTAAAAAGGTTACCTGATATGAACTAAAAGATGTCAAAACTATTTCAATGTAACATAACAACATTCAAAAAGTTAAGAAATAACTCATTTATCACCTACGGTGAATTCCAGGGAACCACTGACTGTTGAGATCTTTAATAAAGAATCGAGCTGACTCAGTCTGTCCAATAATAACTAGTATCTAATTCCTATCAATGGGGAAACCCAACACCCATAACTTCTACTGAGATCAAAATGGACTCCTGGTGCGATGCTGTCTTAAGTACTAAATTGCAAACCACAAAGTCAAAGATTCAAACCCACTGCTTGCTCCTCAGAAACCATATACAGGGTTGCTACAAATCAGAATCCACTCAACAGCACTGAACAACAGCATTGAAATAAAACAGTCCTGGTATGGCGCTGTTAAGATCAGCACAAAGCTGATGGTTCAAACCCACCAGCTGGTCCTTGGAAACCGTATACAAGGTTGCTATGAGTGGGAACAGACTTGACAATGTTCAGCAACAACAACACTGAAACAACAAAGTGGCACTTTAGGGTAGGCACTGGACTGCTAATCACAAGGTTTATAATGGAGGATAGGCACTGGACTGCTAATCACAAGGTTTATAATGGAAATCTACTAGCAGGTCCTTAGGAGAAAGATGAATGCGGCTACCTACTCCTGGTAAAGACTTAGAGCCTGGGAACCCTTACACAGAACTCCTGTGGTGACACTGTAGTATAAGCACCGAACTGTGGTTCAAAAGGTCGGTGGTTCAAACCCACCAGCTGCTCCTCGGAAACCTTGCACAGGGTTGCTATGAGTCGGATTCAACTCGAGTGTACTTAACAACGAGTTGAAAGTGACTCGAGAGTGCTAACATCAACTGAAATCAAGCTTGGAACCACCACAACCACTAATGACTGCTGAAACCCCAGGGCTCGGAAGGCAGACTGTGAATCTCACGTCATTGGGGGGACCCTGCACTCAGAAGACGTTCTTTCCAAACGGAATGAGCACAGGAGAGGCAGACTACATCTGCCCCTACCAATGAGACAAGGACAGGGACAGACACCGCAAAGTCCATGGGAAATTTGTCAGGGCACAGTTACCTCACAAATAAACCACAACTTCAGGGTGAGTTTGGTGGGGTGAGGAGGAGGGTAGTATAAAAGGGGTATCTATCACTGTACTACCATGCCTGTGGTCTTCATCTGACACTGCTTCACACAAGCAAACTCATGAGAGACAGGACTACAGAACTGAGCAGGCTTGCTTTGACGCATAAAGACTCCTTTCAGAGGGTGGTTAAAAAGGGAAACACAGTATCATTCAAGAGTCTTTCTATTTTAGAGATGCCTAAAAAAATATTTACAGGTGAAATTATATGTCTGGAATCGGCTTCTCAAATACTACTGGGGGAGGGGGAAAAGACGGAGAATGAATGAGAGTAGTCAACAGAGGAAACGGCCAAGAGGGTTCATTATACTATTCACCTTCCCATTGTCTAGAACTTTCCAAGGTGAAAATGACTTTGTTTGGGTTTTGGTCTTGGTCTTAAATAACCTGTGTTACAGGTTGTCAGCAAGCTAAGTGTTCAAACAGGCTGTTTGGAGCCAGGCCGGCTCTTGTACATTATATGAAACGCCAAACTGCCCATCACTGCTATTTGGTCCCCTATCCCCACCCCCACTCCTCAATAACCAGTAAGAAATACATACGTAACTCTGGGCTGTTTTGGTGGCCTCCATGTTTTTCACTTGTCACCTGGTAGGTCAGCTGACTGTTGTCTTGCATTCTGAAGTGGACCAGCCCTTCTAACATGAAGAGTTTCCCCCACCACCCTCCATGGGGCTCTGGTGCCTCGGCCGAAAACTGTTTTCCCTTTTAGAGTACAATGTCTTCTCTACCACAGGGAACTTGCGTAAATATTCCGTTTTCTATCAGAGCGCACAGGACGAAAGCCTTTCTGATGAAAGGATCCCTGAAAAAAATCAAAGGAGTGATGCACGGAAACCAAACACAGGTGTGCAAGAGCAGGAAGAGTGTGTCACAGGTGTTACAGACATCCTCACAGAGACACTCAAGGTGCGCTAGCATCCCTGTGAGCTGCTATCACGCCTCAAAATGGTGCCTAGCTACAGGGTGATGAAAAGAGCAAAGACTCAGGTGTGAACCTGGGGCTACTTGTGGGCATGTGAAGTTGTGTGGAGTGGCAGGAACTGCTGACCAGAAGCATTCTTCACCACGCTATCCATAGTTTGTATGATCCACACAGTCGAATACCTTTACATAGTCAGTAAAATACAAGTAACCAACCATCTTTCTATTATTCTCAGCTTTCAGCCAAGATCCATCTGGTATCAGGAATGAGATCTCTAGTTCCAAGTCCTCTTTTGAATCAGGCTTGAATTTCTTGCAACTTCCTGTGGATGTACTGTTGGACCCCTCTGGAATTCTCTTCAGCAAAATTTTACTTGCATGTGATAGTAATATTATTCAATGATTTTGCACATTCCACTGGTTTACCTTCGTTTGTGATAGAAATAAACATGAGTTTCTTCCAATCTACTGGCCAGGTAGCTGTCTTAGAAATTTCTTGGCACAGACCAGGGTGTGTCTCCAATGCTGCCACAGTTTGTTGAAACATTTCAATTAGTACCCGTCAATTCCTGGAGCCTTGTTTTACAACAATGCCTTCAGTGTTGCTTGAACTTCTTTCTTCAATACCTTGGGTTCTTGATTATACACTAGTCTTGAAATGGTAGAGCATGGATCCATTATTTGGTACAATGACTGTATACTCCATCTTATTTTGATACTTCCTCCATCATTCAAAATTTTGTCCATTTGCTGCTGTTGTTAAGTGTTATCGAGTTGATTCCGACTCAAAGTGACCTTGAATTGGGTTTCCAAGGAGAAGCAGCTGTGTTTGAACCACCAACCTTGTGGTTCCCAGACCAGTGTTTATTCTACAACGCCACCCAATATTGTGACCTGAGGCTTATTTTATTCTTTTTCATTTCTTTCAGTTTTAGATATTTTGAGCATGTTCTTTGCATTTTCTAACCACAAACCTTTGCACAATTCACTGTAATGTTTGATTTTGTCTTTCCAAGCTGTTCTTTGAAATTTTCTGTTCAGCTCTTTTACCTCTTTCATTACTTCCAGTTGCTTTGGCTTCTCTATGCTTCAGAGTCTTTTCTGACATCATTGCGGCCTTTTGTTGTTCTCTGTCTTTTTAATAATCTTTTGTTTTCTTTATGGGTGATGTTCTTAATATCATCCCATAACTCTAATGGTTCGCAGTCATAAGTGACTAATGCACCAAATCTGTTCTTGAGATGGTCTCTAACCACAAGTGGGATATATTCAAGGTCGTATTTTGGCTCTTGTGGACTTGTATTAAATTTCTTCAGCTCAGCCTCAACTTGCATGCAAGCATTTGATGATGTGTTCCACAATCGGCCCCAAGTCTTATCTTGGCTGATGTTACCGAGCGTCTTCATTTTCTCTTTCCACAGAAGTAGACAGTTTGATTCCTGTGTATTCCATCTGATGAGTCCAAGTGTACAAATGCCTTTTACACTGCTGAGACAAGGTATTGGCAATGAGTACGTCATTGGTCTCGCTCTTCCACATCATTTCTACAGTCACAGCCATGGTTTCAATGACTGATCCTTTCTCTTTGTTTCCAACTTAACCATTACAATCCTCAGTAATAGCAATACATCCTGACTGTCTATTTGATCAGTGTCACATTGAAGAAGTTAGTACAATTCATCAATTTCATCACCATTGGCTTTAGTGGTTGGTGTGTAAATCAATAAAAGTGGTATTAACCAGTCTTTCTTCCAAGTGCATGAATTTTATCCTACCACAGAAAGCATTATACTTCAAGGCAGAAGTTGATGATGATGATGACTGGGATGCCATTTTTCTTGAATATGTTGTTCCTGGCATAATAAAGCATATTAATCGTCAGATTCAAAATGGCCAATGCCTTTTCATTTCAGCTCACTAATGCCATAGATACTGATCTTTATGCGGTCTGTTTCATTTTTAACAACTTCCAATTTTACCTAGTTCATACTTTGTACATTCCACATTCAGATTCCTAATGGATCCTTTCAGCTATTTCTCTTGATTTTGACTTGTTCCACATCAGCAAATGAAGGTCTCTACAGCATTGCTTCACTCAAGTGCCTTTCAATCGAGTGGTCATCTTCCAGCACTGTATCTGACAATGTTCTGATGCTATTCTGAAGTTTCCACAGCGGCTAACCACTCAGAAGTGGCTAAACTGAGGGAGGGAGCGAGGCAAGGCTGCCACTAGAGCCATCACAGAAGCTGAAAGAGGTGAACAAATGGTCACTTAAAAGATGGAGAAACGAATGTTCTGATGAAGGTTTATCTGTCCTTCAGCTGTTGAGATTCCAGGCTCATTATCCCTTGGCAATTAAGCTAGCTGCTCTATCTTGGATGGCAGCACTTGTACAGCCAGGCTGTCACTCAGCCAATTCCAGATTCCAATAAAAATGGGGGGGGGGGGGGGGAGAACCAAACAGAAAACCTAAAATTCTCAAGGAGATCTCAATCTCATCAGGCAAGAACAGGTTAAATGGGATGTAAAGAAAAATCAATGTCACTGAGCACCGCAACCCCCATCCCCACCCCTCACTACCCAGTCATTTGAGGAGAAAATGGATAAGGCTTAAGTGAGCTGAAATGAAGCGAACAGCTCAGTGAGAGGCCTGCAGGGTGAGGCTTGTGCTGCAAGCTCCACAAAGGGGTTCACTCCACAGCCCCCTTTCAAGGCCATGTGTTATACAAAAATAAATAAATAAAACTCATCACCCTGTCCACCCTCATTTGAATCTTTGGGAAGTAAACCCTATACAGGGTCACTATGAGCTGGAACCCACTGGACAGACAGCACTTGCCCTCCTCCTGTCGGTCTTGTCAGTCCCATCGAGTCAATTCCAAGGAGCAGCTGGTAGGTTTGAATTGCTGACCTTGGGGATAGCAGTCCAGAGTTTATCCTACAGCACCACACCAGGACTCTGCCCTTCTCTCAGTATCACTGAAAACAGTAAACTAGGCAAATGTGTCCTTCCTACCAACAGTAGAATTTCACAGGTATTTACGGCTTTAAACCAGCCAAAGAAGAAACGTCAGGAAAACAAAGCAACCAACCAGAAAACAGGAACAATATACTCCTCCTAAGTAAAACATCGACAAGCTATCACGAACACAAAATGTTGGTAAAATAAAAATGAGTCTCATATGGTTCCTTACTTACAAGCCTTCCTTTTAGATTTGTCTCTTAACAATTATAACAGAGGTCCAAAGTTATTCATCTGATTGGTATAGTTAGGCCT
>NW_006408680.1:1807095-1809002 GCF_000296735.1 Chrysochloris asiatica | reverse complement strand
CAGTGGTGAGGATTTTTGTTTTCTTTACACTGAGATGTAATCCATACCAAAGGCTGTGTTCTTTGATCTTCATCAGTAAATGTTTTAAGTCCTCTTCACTTTCATCAAGTAAGGTTGTACCGCCTGCATATCACAGGTTGTTAATGAGTCTTCCTCCAATCCTCATACCACATTTTTCTTCATATAACCCAGTGTCTGGGATGATTTGCTCAGCATACAGGTTGAATAAGTATGGAGAAAGAATACAACCTTATCAGACACCCTTCTTAATTTTAAACCATTCAGTGTTCCCATGTTCTGTTTGAACAACTGCCTCTTAGTCCATGTCCAGATTCCTCATGAGTACAATTAAGTGTTCTGGAATACTCATACTCCGCAATGTTATCCATAGCTTGTCATGACCCACACAATCGAAAGCCTCTGTGTAGTCAATAAAGCACAGGTAAACATCTAATAGTCTCTTTTTTCAGCCAAGATCCTCAGACATCAGTAATGATATCCCTCGTTCCATGACCTCTTCTGAATCTGGCCTGAACCTCTGGAAGTTATCTATCAATGTATGCTTGCAGCCGTTTCTGTACTAACTTTGGTAAAACTTTACTCGCATGGGATATCAAAGAGATTGTCCAATGATTTTCACATTTCCATTGGGTCACTTCCCTTTGGAATGGGAACAAATATGGATCTCTTCCAATCAGTCGGCCAGATAGTTGTCTTCCATATTTCTTGGCAGAGATGAGTGAGTGCCTCCTGTGGCTGCCTCACTTTCTTGAAAGATTTCCAATTTTTATTCCATCAATTCCTGGTGCCTTGTTCTTTGCCAATTCCTTCAGTGCACCTTGGACTTCCTCCTTCATTATCATTGGCTCTTGATCATAAGCTACCTCTTGAAACGACTGAACATTAACCACTTCCTTTTGGTACATCTGACTCTGTGTATTCTTTCCATCTTCTCTTGATGCTTTCTACATCATTCAATAACTTGCACAGAGACTCTTTCAATAACGAAAAGTCGAGGCTTGAATTTTTTCTTCAGTTCCTCCAGCTTGAGAAATGCTGAGCGTGTTCTTCATTTTTGGGTTTCTGAATCCAGACCTTAGCACATTTTGTTGTAATATTTGGCTTTATCTTCTTGAGCTGATCTTTGAAATTTTCTGTTCAGTTCTTGTACCTCCTTATTTCTTCCATTTGCCTTAGCATCCAGCGTAGAGACGCTGGAGAGGAAGTTTCAGTGTCTCTTCTGACATCTTCTAACATCTACCTTCTTCCTTGTCTTCTTAATGACTTTTTGCTTTCTTCATGTATGATGTTCTTGATGTCATCCACAACTCTTCTAGTCTTCGGTCTTTAGTGTTTATTGTATCACATCTGTTCTTCAGATAATCTCTAAATTCAGGTGGGATACATCAAGGTCCTATTTTGGCTCCCATGGAATTGTTTTCATTTTCTTCAGCTTCAGTTTGAATTTGCAAGGCGCTCTGGTAGCGTAGTGGTTACGAATCAGGCTGTGAACCTTAAGGTCAGCAGTTCGAAACTACCAGCTGCTCTGCGGGACCAAGATGAGGCGTTCTGCTCCCGTAAAGATTTACAGCCTTGGAAACCCTGTACAGGGTCGCTGTGGGTCGGCACCGACTCGACAGCACTTAACAACAACAATTGATGGTCTGTTCCACAGTCTGCCCTGGCCTTGTTTTCACTGACGATATGGAGCTTTTCCATCGTCAATTTCCGCAGATGTAGTCAATTTGATTTCTATGTATTCCATCTGGTGAGGTCCATGTGTACAGTCATCTCTTATGCTGTCTAAAAAAGGTATTTGAAATAAACAGATCATTTGTCTTGCAGAAATCTATCATTCGTTCTCCAGCATCAATTCTATCACCAAGTCCAAATTTTCCAACTACTGG
>NW_006408680.1:1787737-1804144 GCF_000296735.1 Chrysochloris asiatica | reverse complement strand
ATCAAAAGAAATATTTTAGACGTTCAAACTTTTAGGTGCTTCTTTTTGCATCCAGAACATGATACCTTGATTCATTTCTGAATCGTTAACATGTCAAATTCAGAAGCTGCCAACCTAAGACTCTACGATACACAAAGCAAAGGCCTGTGGATGACAATTCACAAGGGAAACCCTGAGAACACAAACACAAACAAATTCCACTTCAACAGGTCATTCCTGGTCAACAGTTTGTTACGTTTTTCACATGAAATATAATCTTTTCAAAACAAAAAACATCAACTATTGAAAGCTACAGACTGTGAAGCGGCAGAGGGAGAAGCAGCCCTGGAGCCCTGCCCCAGTCCCCGGACTTACCTTCTTTTTGTCCCGCATGGAGCCTTTGCCTCGGACCATTATCTTACATCCTGTCTCAGCTTCAAGTTGCTTTGCTGTCAGTCCCCTTGGGCCAAGGATTCTCCCAACAAAATTAAACTGGAGAAGAAAAAATAGAATCACCATCCATAATCCACCTGCTTCATTCATGGCTCTTCCAATTATTCTGAAACATGCTATTTATTTTCTGAAGTCTAAAGTTAAATACCTTTGAACACTAAGTTCAAATATAACCTTAGAGACCTTATGAATTTCCTGCCAAGTTGAAGGAAGACATCACATGTCATGTAACCAGAGAATTTTAATGAGCTTGACAAAATCTTAAATGCTACCCAAGAAAACAAATCCCTATGAAAAACCGTCCTTTTGTAAGCACGCCACTGAGGAAACTGTTCATTATGTTAGACCATGACAGCCTTCTTTTTATGAAGATTTTCAAGAAAAATTCCTGTCTTACTTACCCAGAAATGTTTGACTTGTCCACTGGACATGTTAGAAGAACATGGACTGCCAGTGTGGGCTCCTGGGTCCAAAAATGTATGGACAAGTCTGTGTAGGCCTACATCAGTCCCTACATGCCGGCCAGCACCCTTGCTTTCCTGTCTGCTTCCTTCCACCTTCCCCTACCAAATATTCCAGCAAGGAGCCTTAAATTTTGTTGTGACTATGACAGTCATGGGCATGTAGAAATAATTACCAGCCCTCAACAGAAACATCTCATATTTATATATGAGGTAATTTATAAAAAGGCCTACAGAAGACTAGACGGATTCTGAATATTGAAAAGCAAGTTATCCTCATCCGCATATCATTTTTATAAAAGGCAAAAATGAGCGTGTTTCACAATAGGCATTTCCTCTTCTGCATGTTGCTCCTGTGTCTCACTTGCCCTTGGTCCTCAAGGTGCGGCCATGGGCACCTCTTCACCATCTGCACTGCAGGTGTGCAGCTCACCCGCTGACCTGCACGCCTCACTAGCACACGCCATCTGAGACCAGAGACTCTTGGACGAGGTGAGATAACAGGCGCAAAGGGGAAGAAAGGACCTCCCCTCACGTAAACACTTGATCTAGAGCTAACACTAGAATCCAAATTCTGAAATGGGCCTGGCCCCCTGCCACGTCATACTCAAATAAAGACCCTACGTCTGGTTCTCTGCAGAGAGAACTTTTTGAACCTCTTTGTCATTAAGTCATTCTGGCTCTTAAGCAACCCTCAATAGGGTTTCTGAGGAGCAGCTGGTAGGTCTGAACTGCCCACCTTGTGGTCTAAGTGCTTATCCTACAGCGCCACACCGGACTCCTCTGTACACCTCTATACTAAGCCAGAACTCCAACTGAGCAATGTACTCAGCTTCCTGGATCCCAAGGATGCCCAGTCCCCTTGACCTTCCCAAGTATCCACCCTGAAGGAACCACAAACAGACTATAAGTCACGTGTGACAACCCTGAAGAGCTCACATATCACGGCCGCTATTATCAAGCTTCAATGGCAGTGAGTAGTGAGTAATTCTAAAAGTCACCTCAAATGTTTCTCCATACTAACCTGGTGGAGTTGTAATGCAGAGGCTTAAGTGTGCACAAACAGCACACCACATACAAAAGGTCCATGTGCTAAGAATGAACAGCACCCACTACAAACTCACCTCAGGAAACACAGCCCTGACTCTTCTCACACATTCACAACACACACAGTCGAGCACAGAGTGTCCACAGCCAGTGAAAAAAGAGATCCCTGGTCCAGCACTGGGCCCTGGTCATCAAAGCAAGCTCCGAGTTCTGAAGTTCAGTGTTGCACACGTCATAGGAACAGACACACAAGTTTCCAAACACTGGAGGAGAGGCCCTAGCCTGAGGGGACAGAGGAGAAAGAGGGGAAGAGGCTGTTCTACAACAGTTGTACACACCCACGTTGGGGGGGGGGGGGGGGGGCTTGTCAGATGCAGTGTGGTCAAGCCCCAAATCACAATGCCCAAGCACAAAGCTTTCCCATGATCCCCAGGACCAGATCCTTGTGAGATATATATATATATGTATAGGGCTCTCACTGACTGATTTTCACAAGTAGATCGATCTAGTCCATCTTTGTGTGGAAGGAAGCTCTGCTGAGAATCACTGTTGCTGTTACTGTCGTTAAGTGCCATCAAGTCTGTTCGGACTCACAGGGTTTCCACTAGCAGCTAGTGAGTCTGACCTGCCAACCTTGCAGTTAGAAGAAGTCCAGTGCTTATCCTCCATCATCTGAGCCACATGAAAACAACCCACGGCAGAGAGGGTGCACTGAGCGGGAATCAAACTCCAGCGCTACACATGGAGATGAGGAAGCTGCCGTGGCGCCGGTACTCACTGGGGCCCCATACAATACTAGACTCAACACGAGGAGAGGGATTTGGTTTTCATCCAAATCTCCAATTTTGTGTTGTGGATGCTGTTTATCTTAGTCATACCGGCAAATGTAGAGAGTAGTTATATTTGTTTGAATTCGCACTCCCCTGAGAACTAACAAAGCTGAACATGAAAATACCCTTTCCCGTCCTCTGGCTTGTCTTCTAGCCTTTTAATGGTGTCCTAAGATAATCGGCCATCACCTGTCTGTCACATACTATGGTGGCTTGTGAACTGCTAAGACGCTAGAAGTTTTCCCACTCGTATTTTAAATATCAGCATGGTCACTCCTGGTGGATATCTTTCACAGGAGCTTCCAGACTAAGACAAACTATGAATAGTGGCGAAACACTGTCAGATACAGTGCCAGAACATGAACCACTCAAGTTGGAAAGTATTCAAAATACAACTGGGGAAGAGCTGTCGCCTCAAAGTAGTCATTGTTACTATTTCTAATTGCCTTGTTCCGACTTACAGAGATCCCGTACTGGGTTTCTGAGGAGTGACTGGTGGGTTTGAACCGTCAAACTGTGGTTAGCAGTCCAGTCCTTATTCTACAATACCACACCTTGACTCAAAGTAGAGTTAAACATAGTAACAAGAATGAAGCAAAGCTTTCGGAACTTTCATTTGCTGACTGGGCACAACTAAAGTGAGGAGAAACAGCTGCAAACATCCATTAATAATCAGAACATGTAATGTATAAAAAAAATGAATCCAGGAAAATTGGAAATAGCCAAGAATGAAATGAGCTAGTACTGAGCATTTTGAATGTAATAATCATAAAGTTTACCATGCCAGGAACGACAAATTCAAGTGTCACATTCATTGTCAAAAACAGCATTTCAAGTTCTATCTTGAAGTACAATGCTGTCTGCGATAGGATAATATCCATACGACTACAAGGAAGACCACTTAATACAACTATATGTTCAAATTTATGCACCAACAACTAAAGCCAATGCTAAGAATTCTACCAACGTCTCCAGTCTGAAATTGATCAAACATGCAATCAGGACGCATTGATAATTACTGGAAACAAAAAGGAAGGACTCTTAGTTGGTAAATAAAGCCTTGGTGATAGAAACTATATTGAAGATCCCATGATAGAAGTTTGCAAGACCAATGAAATCCATCAGAAATATACTTTTTCAACAACATAAGCAGTGAGTATACTTGTGGACTCGTCAAATAGAATAAACAAGAATCAAACTGACTCCATCTGTAGGCAGAGATGATGCAGAACTTCAACATCAGCCAAAACACATCGGGGCAAACTGTGACACAGACCATCAATTGCTCATATACAAGTTTAGGCTGAAGCTGAAGGAAATTTTACAACTCCACAAGAACCAAAGCATGACCTTGAGTAGATCCCACCTGGATTTAGAGACCATCTTAAGAACAGCTTTCATGCATTAAACCCTAAAGATCAAAGACCAGAAGAGTTGTGAGATGACATCAATAGTAACACATCTGAGGGAAGAAAAAGGTCATTAAAAAGACCAGAAAGAAAAAAAAATATCAAAGTGGATGTCAGAAAAGACTGTGAAATTTGCTCATAAATGTAGAGTAGCTAAAGTGAATGGAAAGACTGCAGTAGTAAAATTGCTGAACAGAAAATTTGAAAGGGCAGGTCCAGACGACAAAGTCAAGTATTATAAATGTGCAAAGACCTGGAGTTAGAAAACCAAACGGGTAGAACATGCTCAGCATTTCTAAAAAGACAAAATTCACATCTTGAGTTGCAATGTTAAATTGTTCTATGGTTAAGAGCTGTGGCTCTGTCAGGTAAGTAATGAACTGCTAACTGCGAGGTAAGTGGATCAAGGCCAACAGCTGTTCTCTGGGAGAAAGATGAAAGTCAGAATTGACTCAATGGCACTTAAAAACATTGGCAAAAGTCTGAACAATGCAGGAAGTATCCAAAGAACATGGAAACATACACAGAGTCACTGTACCAAAAAGAAATGGTTGATGTTCAATTATTTCAAGAGGTAGCATATGATCAAAACCCGAGGGTATACTGTTGAATGATGAAGCACAAAGGAGACTGAAATCATTGCTATGAAACAATGAGTATAAAAACTGATGTTCCCCCATGTGAACTACCACTCAGTTCACAACAAAAACTTAAAAGAAAAAAGCAGCGACACTGGAGATGGAGGCAGAGATGAGGGCATGGAGAACTAGAGCAGCTGAGGACTCTAGACTCATGGAAAGAGAAAGGCTCATGGCCAGGAGGCAGGCTTGCAGAACGTGCCCTTTGGTTGTTTAAACGAGTATATATATTCCTGCCTGTATGTACAAACCACCTCCCCTTTCCCTGCAAAAAGACAAAAACAAAAAAAAACAAAAAAAAAACACCACAGAGGGAATGGAAGCAAATACTGTTGAACAATGATGCACGGAGGAGATTGCAATCATATTCTCCCATGTGATAGCGCTCAATTCACAATAAAAACTTAACAAACCGATGGTAGTGAAAGAAAGGTCTGAGCTGCACTGAAAGCGCTGGCAGAAATGTAGGCTCCAGAACTTGAGGGGTATCGAGTAAAACCTTTCAACCCACTGAGGCAGCGCTACAGGTACTTGTTATGTGCTATCGAGTCGATTCTGACTCATAGGGTTCCCAAGGAGCAGCTAATGGGTTTGAACTGCCAACCTTGTAGTTCACAGTCCAGTGCTGATCCTACAGTGCCACACTGGAGGCACTAGCAGTTATCTATGCCAAACAATGTGGATGATATCTACACCTGGTCAACCGACTGGAAGAGAGCCATAGAAAGGTGACCCAACAGAACTTGGAAACCATCAAGCAATGTCATTAACATCACATGTAAAGTAAAATTTTGCTCAATTTAATTAAAACCAGTTGCAGCAATTCATCAACAGAGCTGCTAGAAATCCAAGCCAGATGGTAGCTCTTGTTGTTAAGTGCCAGCAAGTCAGTTCCGACTCAACAGTGACACTGTAGAGGGTTTCCAAAGCACAACTGGTATGTTTCAACCATGGATCTTGCATTTAGCAGTCCAGTCCTTACCCTACCTCACAACACCAAGACTCTGTAATTATTAGTTGTTGTTGTTGTTAAGTGTCATCAAGTCGATTCTGACTCATAGTGACCCTGCAACAGGGTTTCTGAGGCGCTGCTGGTGGGTTTGAACTGCCGACCTTGGAGTTCAGTCTAATGCTGATCCTACAGTTCTTGATTTTTAGCTCTTCCACTTTGTTTTTCTCCAGAGTGTCTTACCTAGACAAGGCCCACTGCATTTCTACATGTATTTTAGCATCGGGTGGTCATTTTCTAAAATAATACTTTGAGGAATATTAACTGGGTTCATATTCCAATGTGGAATGCTCAAAGCTGTGGCGGTGGCGGTGGTGGTTGTGCGCCGTGGAGTCGGTTCCAACTCATATAGTGACCCTGTACAGGGTTTCTGAGTCTGTCAATCATTACAGGAGCAGAAAGCCTCATCTTTCTCCGGTAGAACAGCTGGTAGTTTCAAACTGCTGACGACCCTGAGGTTAGCAGCCTGATTTGTAACCACTACGCTACCAGAGCTCCTTGAGCACGGAATAATTTCCCCAGATGGTCAGGTCTTCTATGGTTTCTCTCAAGAACATAAAGCTTGTTGTTTTCATCGCCGCACCTCTACTCACCTTTTGTTAGATTTATTTCTAGATACATGGAGACCTCTTCTGCTGTCGCACAGCATGGTTTTCATTGCATCTTCAGGTTTTTCTGTAGCAATCATGTACTCGATAACCATGTTTCATTATGAATTCTAGTAACGTTTCTGCAGATCTTTTGGGATCCCATCAGGAAACAATCGTAACAACATATGCAAATAAACAATCTACATTTCTCTTTCCAACTCTTATGCCTTGTATCCCTTTTTCATGCTATTTGTAAAGCACTGGTGAGCTTCAGAGTCAAATATACATTTACCATCCTCGACTTGTTGCAGATTTCAAGAACTCTCACTTCAACAGTCCTACCCTACAGTAGGTTTGGAGTCCTGGTGTGGCACTGCAGGTTAATGCACCAAACTGCAAAGCTGTTCAAACTGTAAGGTCAGCGGTTCAAGCTCACCAGCTGCTCCTTGGAAACCCTATACAGGGTGGCTATGGTTGGAATCAAATCGATGGCACTTAACAACAATAGTAGGTGTGAACTTGTAGACGTATTTTATCAGATCAAGAAAATCCCCTCCAATCCCTAATTTCCTAGGAGTTTTCATCAAGAATACATGCTTAAATTTATCACAATTTCGGCACCTTCTGAGACAACCATAATATCCCTCCTTTAGTCTGTGAATATAATTAAATACACTAACTGTCAAATGTTACAGCAAACAAACATTCTTAAATGAACTGCACTTGATCTTGGTGCATTATCCTTTTTATAAATTGGTGGATTCAGTTTGCTAACACTTTGTTGATAATTCTATCCCTGAAATTTATCTTTGTGAATGGAATTGGCCTGTAGTTTTCCTTTCTCAGAATATTCTTTGTTAGTTTGGCATCCTAACAAACTGGGATGAGTTGTCTCTTTTTCCTCCAATCTAAATGGACCTCAGTTTCATGTGATTTCTTTTGTAAACACCGCCACATTCTTCAGTGCCCCTCTAGAGCCTGGAGGGTCCTCTGTGAAGGTTTGAAACTTCCATCTCCGTTGCTTCGACAGAGGCACCAGCACTCTTCCTATTTCTTTTCCTCTGTCAGTTTCAGTAAGCTTCCTTTACCCAGAAAAGTGTCCACATTATTGAATTCTTTCACATATCATATATATAATGGAGACCTGGTGGTACACTGGGTAACTAACAGAACACATCAGGTTACTAACAGAAAGGTCAGCGGTTCAAATCCACCAGCTGCACTACAGGAGGAAGATGAGTCTGGCTGCTCTCATAAAGACTGACAACCTCAGAAATCCAAAGGAGCAGTTGCTCTGTCCTACAGGGGGTGTCATATAACTGGGTCAGTGTTTTCTTTTCAGTATCTGTAGTAAAGTCCCTTTTCACATTCCTGGTTACCTATATCAATCTATCTCTTTTTTTCCCCCCTCTCTCCATTTTCAGTCTTCCAATCTTTTTAAATTATCTGATTCTGGTTTTGTTAATGAAGGTAGACTGATGTTTTCCAAATGGCCACAATTCTCCATCCCTCCGTGCATCCGTGCCTTTCATAACGTCTATCTGCAGCTGATCC
Organism: Chrysochloris asiatica; assembly: GCF_000296735.1. Lineage (NCBI taxonomy): Eukaryota > Metazoa > Chordata > Mammalia > Afrosoricida > Chrysochloridae > Chrysochloris > Chrysochloris asiatica. Next base: position 1,796,174 of record NW_006408680.1, on the reverse strand, counting down.
CCCCTCCTCAATGTGAGGCCTGCTGGGATTTGCTCTGGCCAATACAGTCGGGCACAGAGCCGTGTACAGAGAGCAGCTGAGGCCTCCAGAATTGTGTGGGCTTCTGTTCTGAGGGGCCCGACTGGTGCTGTGTGCTGACGCCATAGCTCAGACTCACAGGAAGCCTACAGGACAGAGGAGCAGTGCCCTATACAATTCCAAATGGCTGTCATCTTTAAGGAAGCAGAACGCCAAGTCTTCTTTCCACAGGAGCAGCTGCTGGGTTCGAACCCATCAACCTTTTGACTGGCAGCTCAGTACCACTAGAGCTCCTTCTTGTTGTTACATGCCATCAAGTCGGTTCTACCTCATAGCTAATCTGTACAGGGTTTCTGAGAAGTGACTGTTGAGTTTGAACCACCAACCTTGTAGTTCAAATCAACTTTATGGTCCTGTGCTTATCCTACAGTGCTACACCAGGGACTCCACAGGGGCTCCTTGGAGTCCTTTTATTGCCATGTATACAAATTCAGATTCAACCATTGAAAGTCATGTGACCCACTGTTACCATAGCTGCTGTACAGCCACTCAGCTGTCAGGATACAGACAGAAGTGCCCTGCTGAGCCCAGCTGGAATGGCCAGTCTGCACAAGCAGGTTCTGGATCAATGGCCCTTGTTTTCAGGGTTTATTATGCAGTAGTAGCTAGCTGATAGATTCTATCCAGTTTGTGCACTGGCTTTCACTGGATCCTTCTCTGAAATGCATTTCTCTCCTTTCTTTTACGCCTGCAGGTTTACTCTCAATTCTTTTTTCATTTTTTTAAAGTGACTGGGTAGGTCATAACACTGTTCCTTCTTTTCTAATAAGCTGGAAGTGTTAAGAACCCCAGAAAGCCCGGCTTTAGCTGTGACCCATTCATTATCAGGCAGGTCAAAACACTTTGATAGCAACTAGATATCTGAATGTGTTTTTCTCATTTCAAACATATAAGGGTTTCCTAATGATCTTTGCTATTGATGTACAGCTTCTTAGCATTGTAATCAGAAAACATAGCATGCACAATTTCAGTTCTTGGTACTTGTTTAGACTAGCCAGGGTTATTACTACATACTCCATGGGGGGTTGGAAAGAACACATATTCCACTTTGACAAAGTTTGTCATTTCTCCTTTTAGTTCTTTGTATTTTTTGTGTTGTAGGTTTTAGAAGCTGTGTTATTTGCTGTGTACAACTGTTAAAACATATCCTCCTCCCATCATGAAGTGCTCCTCTTTCTAGTTCATACTTTCTGCCCTGAATACTGTGCAGATGATAATATCAACATCTGTATTTGCATCTTTCTTGACTCTATTACTTTCAACATTTTGAAATCCTAGTATTTTAATTCTGGAAGACAACTACCTGGCCAACTATCTGAAGAGATTCTTATTTGTGCCCATTCCAAAGAGTGGTGACCCAACAGAATGAGGAACAATATCATGGACATCCCATGCGAGTCAAGTTTTACTAAAGGTAATAAATATAAAAATGGCTGCAACCATACATTAACAGAGCAATTCCAGAGGTTCAAGCTAGTTTCAGATGAGGACAGAACGAGGGATATCATTGCTGACATCAGATGAATTTTAGATGAAAGCAAAGAATCCCAGAAAGATGTTTACTTGTGCTTTATTGACTACACAACTGCTTTTGGTTGTGTAGATCATGACAAGCTATAGACAACACTGCTAAGTACAAATATTCTGGAACACTTAAATTTTGTGCTCATGAGGAACCTTTACATAGAGACTAAGAGGCAGTTGGTTCAAACATAACAATGGAACACCAAATGGTTTAAAATTAGGAAAGGTGTATGCCAGGGTTGCATTCTTTCACCATACTTACTCAATCTGTATGCTGTATGAAGAAAAACGTGGCATCAGGATTGAAGGACAAGAGATTCATTAACAGCCTACGATATGCAGATGATACAACCTTGCTTGCTGAAACTGAAGAGGACTTAAAATACTTACGGATGAAAAATCAGTCTTCAGTATAGGCTGCATCTCAATGTAGAGAAAACAAAAATCCTCACCACTGGACCAATAAACAATCCATATCAACGGATAAAAGACTGTGAAGTTATCAAAGACTTTATTTTGCTGGGATCAACCATCAACATTCGAAGAAGCAGCAGTCAAGAAATCAAACCATGTGCTGAATTAGGCAAATATGCTGCACAAAACCTCTTTAAAAGTGTTCAAGAGCAAAAATGTCAGTTTGAGGACTAAGGTGCACCTGACCCAAGCTGTAGTATTTTTCAATACCCTCATAATCCATGAGAAAGTTGGACAGTGAATAAAAAGGACTATAGAAGAATTGAGTTATGGTGTTGAAAGAGAATATTAAAAGTACCATGGACTACCACAAGAACAAAACAATCTGTGTTGGAAGAAGTATAGCCAGAGTGCTCCCTGGAACCCAGGATGGCCAGACTTCGTCTCTCAAACTTAGGACATGTTATCAGGAAGGACCAGCCGGTCCCTGGATGGTAAAGTGGAGGGTCAGTGAAAAAGAGGAAGAGCCCCAATGAGATGGACTGGCACAGTGGCAGCAGCAATGGGCTCAAGCGTGGCAGAGATTGTGAGGCTGGTGATGGCCCTGGCAGTGTTTCATTCTGGTGTGCAGAGGGTCACACTGTGAGTCAGCACCCACTCAATGCCATCTAAGAACAACAAAAGCACTTTAACTGGGACTCTGTATATAGCATCTAATAATGAGTTCTGTTTCTCCACACATCTAAACATCTCTGATCTTAACTGGAACCCACAACCCATTTATATTACATGGTTGACATTTACCTCCAACTGACCATTTCAGGCACTACGACTAAAACTATGAGAAAATCAAACCCACTGCCATGGAGTTGATTCTGATTCCGAGGGACCCTAAAGTACACAGTGGAACTTGAGACTATAATATAAGAGGGGGCTTCAAAGAATTCATGGAAAAATTGAATTACACAACAGCAGGATTGTTTTCCATGAACATTTTGGAATTCCACATACTGGAATATGGGCCTAAGGACAAGAGAAGCAATGATGATCACAGGCAGTCCTACGCTGACCTTCAGCAAGTCTCCCCACTCTTCTGCCTTGTCCTAACTTCTCCTGTTCATGTAATCACTGATTATAAACATGTTCCTCAGTTTACCCCAAAATAACCTGGAGAGAGAGAAGGATCAATCTCCCCACCCCATTCTTCACCAATTCAGTTTAGCTTTGGTCATTTTCACTACAACAGATGCTAGGGATAAAGAAGAAAGAGAAGAAAAACTGCCCTGCTCCTTGTAAAGTGTATGGAAGGGCTAATTACTATATGCCTGGTCAGGGACATGGAACTACGGCAATGCTCTAGGCTGACCCTTTTCCCAGACAACTCACGGAACAGGTACAAGTGACAGATCACAAACATGGAAAAGCGCCGTCACAAGCACTGCCACCATGAGTTAGCACTGCCAATAACAAACCCCGTCGCTCTGTGGACCTGTGTCCTTGGAAAAGCTGGCTGGCAATAGAAGACATGCAAAACACTCTTTCTGGCACTGAGTCCCTGGGCATTGCAGACAGTTCATGTGCTCAGTTGCAGCCCAAAACACTTGGAGGTTCGAATTCATCCAAAGGCACCTCGGAGAAAAGGCCTGCGAATTTACTTCCCCAAAATCAGCCCCTGCAAACCCTAAGGAGCACAGGTCTACTCTGACAGGAAGCTGACGTTAAGTCAGAACTGTCTCACGGGCAAGTGGCTTTGCTGTTGCTGTTCGCGATCCTTTCCACGCAGTGAAATTCCTGAGGTAAAGCAGCGTGAAGACTGGACAGAAGGCTCCCAGGGCAGCTCACTCATCCTCATGACAACGATTCGTTAATAAAAATGTTTTCAAACTAGCCCAAACCAAACACTGGTTCTCTAACACAACATTTTCTGACCTTAAAGATGATCCAGCCTCTAGTGCACCAGGAGCCCACAAAGCATAGCTCGGGGGCGTCCAAGTGCCCCCCACCCCTCCAGGTTCTAACATAACTGACACCGTCAAGGTCAGCCTCCTCAAAATGTGGTGAGCAGAGAATGGAAAAAATTAATCATAGCAGCTGCTTTGTCTACTGCAACCAATTTCCAAGTTAATATCGTTTGCCTTGCATTAAAATTCATTCAGTGTTGATTTATCATGCCAGTTCTGCAGCTTCATTCAATTAAAACAATGTCACAACACTTTCAAAGAAAATCATTTCAAACAGGCTGAGCTAAGTGAGACTCTAAAGGCCAAAATAGAGAAAAGCAGCAGAAAAAGAAACCAAGCCTAATTAACCCGACAGCGTAAGCACAGACCTCTGTAGCTTACCAACTGTAACTCAGCCAAGAAGAGGTGTAGCCACCACCCACAAAACACTGCTACTGTTGGTGCTCACTTCATTCGAAAGAGAGGTGACATATTTCTCCCAATGACAAAACAGAAAGTAACAGGGCTCACCTGTGCATGAACCTTTTAAGAATTCAACTGAATATTAAAACCTCCTGTGGTATATTTTCAAAACTGATAACTAATACTAAAAAAAGTAGATTTCCAGTAACATTCCAGTGAAACACTTCTAAGAAATACTAAAGAGTAATCTCTACTTAGCGTTTTGAAAAGAACATGTACTTCCTTTGGCTTGGTTTTTGCACAAAAGACGGACAGTTTGTTTTGAAATGTTGTGTTTGTGGAGTCTCTAAGGTGATTTTAGCTAGATACCTGAAAACCTTACGCCTGATCGTTACAGTGTGTTAAGTTACACAAACCAAAAAACCACTGCCAACACATAGTGAGTTCAGAGAGTTCATTCCAACTCATAATTAAGTTTAATTATTATAGGACCAAAGTAGAATAGCCCCATAATAGGATTTCTAGAGCTGTGCATCTTTACAGAAGCAGACTGACTCATCTTTCTTTTGCAGAGCACCTGGTGGGTTCCAATGACCTTGTAGCTAAGAGACCAATGTTTAACCCAATACACTACCACACAGCAAGTACAAAACACAAGTGTATATGTCTGTGTATCTGTTGGTTAAATCCTTTCATGAACAGAAGACAAAGTTGTCATTGCTTTCATCTCGTTGGGAGTCTCCCTCTTTTTCACTGACCTTCCACTTTGCCAAGTATACGTAATGCTCTTCTCCAGGGATTGGTCCCTCCTGATAATACGTTCAAAGTATGAGATGAAGCCACCCTGGCTTCTAAGGAGCCTTCTAGCTGTGCTTCTTCCAACACAGATTTGTGAGTTCTTCTGGCAGTCCCCTGATGATGTTGCTAGGGGTCAACAAGTTGGTCCCCACTCACAGTAACCTTATGCAAAACAGAATGAAACAATGCCTCATCCTGCGCCATCCTCACAATCGTTATTAAGCTTGAGCCCAATGTTGCTGCCACTGTGCCAATCCATCTAGTTGGGGGCTTTCTCTTTTTCACTTACCTTCACTTTACCAAGCATGATGTCCTTCTCCAGGGATTGGTCCCTCCTGATAGTATGTCCGAAGTATAAGAGACAAAGTCAGGCCATCCATACTTCTAAAGAACACTCTGGCTGTACTGTACTTCTTCCAACATAGCAGTCCACATTCATCTCCAGCACCGTAACTCAAATGCATCAAGTTGAACCTTAATCCTCAAATTGGCATCTTTGTTCTTCAACACTTTCATCAAGAGATCTTGGGTAGCAGATGCCTAATGCAGCATGTTGCTTAATTTCTTCTTGACTGCTGCTTCCATGAATGCTGTAGGTGGATCCAAACAAAATGAAGTCTGACAATTGCAATATTTTCTCTATTTATCATGTCATGTGGTGAGGAGTTATGTTTCCATTACTTTGAGGTACAAACCATACTGAAGGCTGCAGTCTTTGATCTTCATTAGTATTTTAAGTCCTCTTCTAGTAAGTACGGTTGCATTATCTACATATCACAGGTTGTTAATGAATCGTCCTTGAATCCTAATGCCATGTTCTTCTTCCTATAATCCAGTTTCTTGGATTATTTGCTCAACATACAAACTGAGTAAGTTTGGTGAAAGAATATAACCCTGGTGCACACCTTTCCAGATTTTAAACCATTCGGTGTTCCCTTGTTCTGTTCGAACAACTGCCTCTTGGTCTATGAACAGGTTCCTCATGAGCAAAATTAAGTGTTCCAGAATACTCATTCTCTGCAATGTTGTCCATAGTCTGTTATGGTCCACACAGTTGAATGCTTTTGCAACGTTAATAAAGCGCAAGTAAACATCTTTCTGGTATTCTCTGCTTTCAGCCAGGGTCCATTTGACATCATCAATGAGTTCCCCAATTCCATGTCCCCTTCTAAATCTGACTTGAGTTTCTGGAGTTCTCTATCAATGTGCTGTTGCAGTCATTATTTAGTTAACTTCAGTTACTTGCATGTAATATTAATGATATTGTTTTGAGGATTTCCGCATTCCATTGGGTCACCTTTCTTTGGAATGGCCACAACTATGGCTCTCTTCCAATCAGTAGGCAAAGGTGAGTGAACGCCTCCAATGCTGCATCAGTTTGTTGAAAGATTTCTATTTGTATGCCATCAGTTCCTGGTACCTTGTTCTTTGCCAATGCATTCAGTGCACTATGGACTTCTTCCTTCAGAACCACTGGCTCTTGATCATATGCTAGCTCTTGAAATGGCTGGCCAGCAACTATCTCTTTTTGATACAGCGACTCTGTGCATACTGACCATCTTCTTTTGATGCTTTCTGCATTATTCAATACTTTGCCCAGAGAATCCTTCAATATTGCAAGTTGAGACTCGAATTTTTTCTTCAGTTCTTTCAGCTTGAGAAATGCTGAGCATGTTCTTCCCTTTTGGTTTTGTGACTCCAGGTTTTCACATGTTTTAATACTTGACTCTGCCTCTCTAGTCGTCCTTTGCAATTTTCTGGTCAGTTCCTTTACCTCCTCATTTCTAACATTTGCTTTTGCATATCTATACTAGATAACAATTTTCAGAGTCTCTTCTAACATCCATTTTGGTCTTTCCTTTCTTTCCTGTCTTATTTTCCAACTACGGACCCTTCCTCTTTGCTTCAAACCTCTGCATTCCAATCACCAGTTAATTATCAATACATCTTGATTGCTTGTTTGATTAATTTCAGACTGAAGCAGCTGATAGAATTCTTCAATTTCATCATGACTGGCATGAGACGTTAGTGCGTAAATTTGTCTAATAGAGGTATTAACTCGTTGTCCTTGTTACTCTTGTCAAGCGCTGTCACGTTGGTACTGATCCATAGCGATTCTCTATAGGGTTACCAAGGAGCAGCTGGTGAGCTTGAATCACTGACCTTGCGATTCAAACCAACTTTGCAGTCCAGTGCATTAATCCACAGTGCCCCACCAGGTCTTCCTTGTAGTTATATGGATATTATCCTATCACAGAAAGTGTTGTACTTCAAGACAGATCATAAATGAAATGTTTTCTTGATTTGGTTTTTTGGATGAGGAATGTGACAGCTGCCATTCTTCTTGAATCGGTAGTTACCGGCACAGACAAGGGGCTACCTCGAACCTAGTGAACAGCAGTGAGCCTGCAAGATCAGCAAGAGGCACAACCCCTTCACAGTACAGGTGTGCTAAAGGAAGAAGGCAGGATGAACAGCCCAACACGTCTTGTACTCTGAGGAGACAAATGCCTACTCCTCTTCTGCTCCCATTTTCATTCTAGAGAAACAATTAATGGGTCCTCTGGAAGAACCACTGGTCTGTCCCACGGGGTCCCCTGACAGGGACCCTTCGTGCAGAATCTTTCGCAAATTTGCCTTCATTAACAACTTTTCTGGTGGCACAACTTCAAGGTTATATCATGAAAAACAGTAACACCAGGCGCGAGGAGGAACATTGGTAACCAGTTACAGCCAAAATATGTGCTATGCCACGTCACTTCAACCCAGCAGCAACTACTGAGGGTAAATGCCCATTCTTTGAGTATAGTTGTCATTGATTGGAACCATTTCGAACAAACTTAGGGATTCAGATAAATGACTATCCATCTAGAAGCTATAGGACAACTAGAAAAAGAAACGCTTTTATCCAATTAAAATAAAAACATGAAGACAGTGAAAGCCCACAGGGGATTCAGAACATAGCAGATGACAGGACTGGTGAGAGCGCAGTCCAGGCCCTCACACACAAGGTCCTGCGCTGCTGTCTGCTCTCGGCTTTCACTTCCTATGGGGCTCTTACTCCTGAGACACATGGCTCAGGGCACCCACAGTGTCTTCTGCAATACACAGCACACAGGCGGAAACTAGGACTTTCTATTGTGGATTGAGTGAAAGTTTACAGGGCACATCATCTGTTTCACATTCAACCATTCATATCACTTGTTTCATTACATTGATTATAATCCCCTCCATATACCATCAGTTAAAAGTATTTCTCT
>NW_006408680.1:1734059-1784602 GCF_000296735.1 Chrysochloris asiatica | reverse complement strand
GAGTTCTGGGACCATCCCCTGAGCCTGCTTGGTCGGGTATTCTGTGTGGTTGTTGGCGGAGCTCTCTGCTATACGTCCACCCGATCCGCCATCTTGTTTGTTCCTAGAAACTAGGACTTCTTACACTGTGGGAGAACAGGGTTTAAAAGTGTTTCCAGAAACTGTAACGATTAATTCTCTGTCACAGTTCAAAACACAAAACCTAACCCCAGAATATGAAGCCCAGCACAGCACAGCCTGGCCCAATAGGGCCCAGGAAAAGGTCGATCTGAGGACTGCTCTCATGAGACACACTGCGCACAGCCCATCAGTGACGTCAGACTCTGAACATCTACTAGTTCCATGTGGAGGTGCCATGGGTGCCGACTGCCAGCTGTCTGTAAGCGGAATCTGTAGGTGATCAGAGCAGGTGACGTGGTGCAAGAGAAGGTGATTGTGATGCAGAATGTTGAAAGTAGGCGTTGCGTGGTGCTGTAGGATAAGCACTGGACTGCTAACCTAAAGTTCAGCAGTTCAAACCTATCAGCCACTCTGGGAAACCCTATACAGCATCGCTGAGTCAGAACAGACTGGAGGGCAGTACACAAGAACCACCACACCACCGGGGCCTGGAGTAGGGGCTCATTCAGTCATTTCAAGGCGAGAGCAGATTTCTGTCCCATTAAAGGCCAAACAGGAGTTGCCCATCAAACAGCAGTAACTGGGGACTGCCTGCCTGTTGGGCATTTGTGCCTGTCTGCTGGAGCACTGTTGAGTGTGCCTCTCGGAGAGGTACAGCACACGCATGCCCTCGTTTAAGCCTCAGGGCTTCCCTGGGGATGGTCCAGGCAGGAGCTGGGACAGCATTCTACTACCACCCCTGCACCCTGTGAACGTAATTCTGTGAATTATTCAAAATGTTTACTACCGAGTTCAGAAAACTCTCTTCAGACTCAAGTTTACTTTCAGAATAGATCCAATTGTGGTTTCTGATCATTTCCTTCTCACCTATATCCCCAAATACACATCATTCTAGCACTAATTTTACAGAACCATGGGCGCCTTCTCAATATTCTCCTGACTGGATCTCCGCCTTATCAATCATCATCCGTACCCTATTTACCTTTATTGTTGCTGCTAAGTGCTGTCAAGTCGGTTCCGACTGACAGTGACCCTGTATAAGGTTTCCCATGAGCAGTTGGTGGGTCTGAACTGCCGACTTTGTGGTTCGCAGTCCTGTGCTGATCCTACAGTGCCACACTAGGAGACCCTTTTATAAGAAGGAAAATGTTTACAGATGACTTCACCAGCATGATTCTCAAGAGCAAATACGTATAACTTCCTGAAAGAGAGAGAAGAGCACAACGATGTGAACTGAGGCTGTACCTGGGAGCTAACCTGTGTCCCTTGACCACAGACAGATGAGGATTCCCACCTAAGGCTCTTTGAAGGTGACGGAGTTGATTTGCTGTGTATATGGTCATCAACCCCATACACTGTTCCAAAAGTCCTGATTGACTCTGCTCTTAAAAGTGACTTGCTATTTGGGGCACAAATTTTAGTCCTAGTTCATCTATTGAAACTGTCATTTAAAATGCCCTAGTTTAATGTTCCAACGTGAGTAGGACCAACTCAGCTGACACTGGCTCTTAATCATGACATTCTGTTAAGACAGTATGTTTACTACCTCTTATTCTTGGTTCATGTACAATATTGAATTATGAAACCTTCTCCTAACTTATGTATTTCTTCTTGTCAATGAATGGTATCACCTTCCACCTCGACTTATTCCAAGCTTACACAAGTAGGAGATGAATCAATCTTACTTACAGTGTATACGTAAGTTATGTCTTCTATCAGTCCTCTTTTCTTCATTTCCACTGCTATCCCCTTTGTTCAGCAGGCCCTGGGGGGCTGCATCTCTGTGCAATTACTGCAACCACACCATCTCAAAGTATTGTGCCCAGCTATCTCACACAGGCCACACACAGTCATTTACTGCAGAAGGGATTATCACAATTCTGTGATTTTATATAATGTAGCACTGTAGGGTAAGTACAGGACTGTGAACCACAGAGAGGAGATTCAAATCGACCAGATGCTCCTCAAAAACCCTATACAGTATAACTATGAGTTGGAACTACCTTGATGTCACTTAACAACATATTCAAGCCTTTAGGTTTCTAACTACTTTTAATAATTTTCTTTTACTTCTGTTTGAATTTGTCCTTAAAAATGGTAAATTTAAAGTATTTGTACTGACAATCTTTATTTTTTTTTTTTTAAATGTTAAGACACTCATGAAAATAACCACTGTCCTAAACTCCCAAACACAACACAGATACATAGTCAAACTTAACTGATTGCTTGCCAAGTGACAAAGAAATTAGTATCCTACTCATATGACCCATAGAGATGACCAAGTTCATGACAGGTGGGTGTTCTACTCAGGAAGATGGTGTTGGAATGGAAAAGTGGCTTTTTCCAAGTCAAAGTTAAACTAGATGCCAGGATGGCCCCCAGTTAGTACTGGCCTTAATAAGACACAGGACATGCCCCAAGGCTGGCTGTTGAGAAAAACCATTTCAATGCCAGTGCCCCTAGAGACAGATTCCAGCTCACACAAAATCAAGTGAAGAGAAGGTATAAATGAGCTTATTCACTCTCACTCACACACACCACACACTTGGGACACAAAGACGGCAGCCAGTTTCTGGTGGTATGATCTTGCACACTTAACAGCTACTGACTCCATTTGCTGCTGGAAGGAGGGGGTACAAGACAAGAGGGTTCGGACTGGGAGGACTGCATCACTCGATTCCAGGACTCTGAGCTCTTTACCAGAAACACCCTGACATTCAGGAACACGGGCAGCACCCGGTGGTGCAAACAGTGATGAGTGTGGCTGCTAACACAAGGTCCACACCGAGGAGCCTCAGAAAAAAAGGCCTCGAGAGCTCCTACTGTAAAATCAGTCATTGAAACCCTGTACAACACAGTTCTACTCCTACTATACAATGGGATCTCCATGGATCACTAGCAACTCAATGGCTTCTGGGTTTTCTTCCCCAGAAGAGCAGGGAACAGTCAAGTTTTGGTATTAGAGTCTTCATTGACTGCAATGAGACTCTCAGGAATACGGAGCGTGGACATCTATGATTTGGGACCTATGTGTTCGCTGAGTCCTCTGTAGCAGGACTGGTCACAGAACCGTCTTCCTGAATGAGACACACAAGACCTCTGTGATCTGCACTGAGCCTGGAAAACAGGGATTTGTAAGCAATCAATCTTCCATAAAGCCTAACGCCATCTTTGAATATGCTATTCGGAGTACTTGTTGTTAGGTGCCGGTCACACACCCTGTGCAGCACAACAGAAAGCAGCCCTGCTGGGCGTGCACTGCCCTCACCAATGGTGCTATGCTTAAGCTCAGTGCTGCTACCACTGAGTCACGGGGCGTCTCCCTCTCCTTCGTTGACCCTCCACTTTACCGAGTATGGCATCCTTCTCCAGGGACTAGTCCCTCCTGACAACATGTCCCAAGTATAGCAACAAATTCACGCTATCTGCCTATCATTCTGACTTTATTTCTTTCACAACAGATTTGTTTGTTCTTCTGGCAATCCATGTTACTTTTAATATTCTCCTCCAACACCGTAACTCAAATGCACCAATTCTTCTAGAGTCTTCCTTATTTCACTGTTCAACTTTCACATGCAGATGAGGCAACTGAAAATAAATACCATGGCTTGTGTCAGGCACACCGTAGTCCTCAAACTGACATCTCTGCTCTTGAACACTGTAAAGAGGTCTTGTGTAGCAGATTTGCTTAATGAAGAACATCATTTTGACTTATTGATTGCTGCTTCCATCAGCACTGATTTCAGATCCATAAAAACTGAAGTCTTTAGCAACTTCAACCTTTTCTCCACTTTTCATGATATTGGTCCAGTGGTAAGGACTTTGTTTTCTTTATATTGAGGTGTAACCTATATGAAGGCTGTCGTCTTGATCTTCCCGGTCAAGATTTAAAGTTATCTTCCCTCCTAGCAAGTAAGGCTGCGTCATCTGCATATCACAGGTTGTTAATAAGTCTTCCTCCCACAACCTAACTAGCTTCCTGTATAAAGTAACAAAGAGGAGACACATGCATATCTTCTCTTTAAGAACATTGTTATTTCCAGCCATAATCAAGATCATCTATCCAGGCAAACCTCACGGCTGAACCCAGGTCCTAAATGGAGACTTGGTGGGTTCTTACATTTTGATGTAAGCTGTAGCTGCCATCCAGGAGAAGGAGACCGCAAGTTGTTTACAGCAAGATGCTTTATTAGCAACAGTCAGGTTCGTGAACAGAGGGACAACACGGACACACCCTGTCTCTTCATAATCGAGTGCCAGCCCAGAAGCCACTCTGCAGATGATGATCCCACAATCCCCTAGCCTGCTGATACCTGCAAACTCGGGAAGCCTGGGCTGGACAAGCACTTCCAGTCCCTCCATTGCCCCACAGGCCAGGAGCAAAGACACCAGTGCTGCTGTGACAGTTGTGGGGGCACAGCAACAAGCTGGGGGAAATGCAAAAGGCATTTTGTATCTTACAAACCTTTGACAACACACGTCATCACAACACCCTGCACCATTTAAAGACATTAGAAACTCAGTGTTCTCTTCATAGAAGCCCAGAAAAGTCTCCTTATAGCTTTAACATCACATTAGGTCCCAAGTGGCCAGTTTAGCATCATACTGCGTTTACTACCAGCAGGACCCTGAGGGACATCCAGAATGGGCCAGCACTGAACTGCTCTGGACCACTCTGGCAGATTCTAGTCCAGTTTCTCAAACCTCAATGCAGACCAAGGCAAAATTAACGGCAGGAATTATTTCAGACTCGTTTGGAGCAGAACTTCTTAACTGGTACCAGTGTTCTGTCCATTTAGATACCACTTATAAGATTAAATAAGTCCTAATAACTTAAGCAGCTAAATGACCAGTTTGGTGGCCTAAAAGTGCTATCGCTGTGAGGTGCTATCCAGTCAGTTCCAACTCATAGTGATCCTGTGCTCAACACAACAAAACACTGCCTGCATGTGTACCTTCCTCACAGTTGTTAGGTTTGAGCACACTGTTCCTGCCACTGTGTCAATCCATCTCATTGGCCTAAACCTAAGTTCACTCTTTTTTCCTGTCTGTCACTTTATAGAATTATCATACACTTAGTAGCGTATGGCGCTGCGGGATAATATGCTGGACTGCAGGGTCAGTTTGAACCGTGAGTTTGTTGGTTCAACTTTACCAGCCACTTCTCAGAAACACTATACTGGGGTCACTATAGGTAGGAACCGACTCGGCAGCACTTAACAACAATGGTCCTAAAGGATTTAATGCAGTATCTTTTCTCTTACATGCAGACTGTGGGCCCCTGTAAGATCTAATTTCCCCTGCCTTCATGCTCACGAGACCCCTAGACTGCCAGTGAATGTGTGTCTGCTGCAGCAGGTACCACCCAATACTAGGAGGTGGGCATCATCATTTTACAGACAGAGATAGCGATCACAGGAAGTTAGCATCTGCTGAAAGCAGTGCCATCATCTTGACCAGCTACCAGCAAATGTGTCCACCTGTTCCCTTCTCACTTGATCTGGCAGCAGCAGGGCGTCTCCACCTGGATACTGCCTACACTCCGGGCTACATACTCCACATGGATGCCCCCTATACTCTGGGCCAGAGACTCCTGTATTCTTGTCTTTACTTTGGGGGAGCGAGGACAGTACGCAGCCTCCTTGGCCTCTACATACTGGATGCCAGTGGCAGTCTGCCAGCCCCAGTTCTGAAAGCTAAACTCCCGCTGGGGCCCCCAAAGCAACTATAGAGAGAGTAGCTGAGCCAGGCAGTGAGGACAGCCTGGGCTCCATGTCCATCAGCATATCCTCCAACCCATGAGCACAGGAGTAAAGGCTCCATGCTTTAGGGTGGCTAACTCTAGGGTGGAGAGTTACTGTGGCAAGTGCTGGCAAACACAGACAGTAGAACCTAGGCCCGTATGATCTGGCTCAAAACCCACTACCTTCATTAACAAATGGGGTTCTCAACTAAATATGTATTGGCATCTCTAGAATATGCTTGGTACACACTGAAGAGACAAGAGAAATTTGCTCATTACAACTATTAATAATAGCAGACACACCAAATGAATGTGGTTGAGCATGTTGTTGTTGTTGTTATTAAATGTTGTTTAGTAAGTTCCAACTCATAGCAACCCTGTATAGGGTTTCTGAGAAGCGGCTGGTGGATTGGAACCACCAACCTTGCCATTCAAAGCAAACTTGCGGTCCAGTGCTTTATCCTACAAGTACCACACCAGGGGTTAAGGGGACAAATGAGGAAAATGTCTTAGATATTACCAAACAGATTAAAGCACTAAGAAGCTGAGGCTACTGTCTCAGAACCATAGTCTAAGGGGACACCATGGTCAACTGGCATACCATAATCCACAAAGACTTTGTTCTACATCCTGCCTGGGTGAATAGCAGCTGAAATCTCGAAAGCTCCTAAGTGGCCTTTCTAAGGTGCACCTACTGGTCTGTCTCTCCATGTGCAGAAGAAAGACGACTGATAAGCATCGCAAAGGCTTGGAATCAAGTATTCCAATGGACTAATGGACCATGTGACCATCAATCTCCATGACTCTGACACCAGAAGAACTAGATGGTGCCCAGCTACCACCACTATCCACTGCTCTGAAACGCATCATGTTAGAAGGTCCCAAATAGAAAGGGAGAAAATGTAGAACTAAACTCAGAATTATTAAAAAGCTTCAGGTCTTACTGCTCAAAAAAGGTCTGGAGGAAATCAAGATTATGGCCCTAGACCACCTTTCAGGTCTAGAAAGTAAATCACCCTCACAATGCAATTTTCAACCAAGCAATAGATAAGTATTTAGAAGAGACAAAAACACTCGTAAGGTATACTCAACATGGCATCATTCAAGATCAAAAGGGCAGTATTTGCCTAAGGACACAGTTGAGAAGGGATGGGAAAAAGAATGGAATGGAAATAGGAAGAAAGTGGAGTAATTGTTGCTGCATGGAAGGGATTGTAATCATTGAGATGATGAAACACAGTGTAGGATTCACTGAATGTAAAACTCATGATCCTGTCTACAAACTTTCACTCAAGTCACAATAAAAAGCCATTTGCTTACACACTATGCTGTACTGTAAGAAGCTCTGGTAGTGGTTACGAGTTGGGCTGCTAACCTCCAGGTCAGAAGTTCAAAACTACCAGCTGTTCCACGGGAGAAGGATGAGGCTTTCTGCTCCCATAAAGACTTACAGCCTTGGAAAGCCTGTGCAGGGTCACTATGGATCAGAACCAACTCCACGACACACACACCCCACCCCCAGTATGCTGTACTGTCTCTTTATCTATTGCTCGTGATATTAACTCCATGAATTACATTTTTCCTTTAAACACACACACACACACACACAAATATCAGTAATAATATTTAAGAATCTGATTAAAACTTTCAAGAGTCCACTCCTAGTGCCTTCTTACTCCCACACCATCAAGCAGCCACTGTGAAGGGCAGGAAACAGTCCTGCCACCTCCCTAACAGTGGATCTGGCCACGCCTCCCATCAATCCCGTGGCTATAGCCATCCAATCCAGCAGCCACCTCGCTACATCAATTGTTATTTGCAAATACAGGAGACAAGAGGTTTTTGTTTTGTTTTTTAAGTTCAGCTTTCAAACAAACATGCTCACCAAATACTAGTCCCTAGGGGCACAAATGTGTGCCCAACATCTCACCCGCCCTCCCAGTGGTACCATGGAAGAAAGGTCTGGTAATCCAGGAAAGCCCCAGGAAGCTTACTTCTACCAACCCTCAGTCACAGAAGGCCACGTCTCCAAGTGCTGTACCTGCTCATCTAACCCTCACAAGGCTGGGAGACGGTGTCCCATCACAGAGCAGACCCAATGGAAGACCAGAAACCACAAGTAACTTGGCCAGGAGTCACCTGAGAGGCTTTAATAACCCAAACCAAGAAAAACTCAGAAACCATGTAGAGATCCCAATTTTGCTTCACAAATTTATCAACAGAAATTAAAAATCAAGGTATTAACAAAATGATCTGGATTTATCCATACCTATTGTTTTTGTTAAGTGCCATCGAGTCCGTTCTAACTCATAGCAACCCAGTATAAGGTTTCCAAGGATCAGCTGGTGGGTTTGAAAAGGCCAACCTTGAGGTCTAGTGCATTACCCTCTAGCGCCACACCAGGTTTAATGAGTTTTATACCTACTTCTCTCCTCCTAAAGATAGTAAGTACATTTTCAGTTCGAAAGATTTGTGACAATACCTTTTGGGCACTATCGGAAGCATTGAGAACACATTTCCGACAGCTGCCTCGCCGCCTCTCCACATCTGGATATCTGACAGGCATTTCAGACTCAGCACCTCTTCAACCAGAACTGCTGAATCCCTCATCCCTACAACCTCAGTCTCTTCTGGCTCAATAACCAGCTACTTACTCCTTTAGTTCCACTGATGAAAAGCTGCTGGGCCATCCTTGACTTTCTTTCAGCCCACACCTAATCTATCAGCAAATTCTACTGGTTCCACCATCAAAATCTATCCAGAACTTTCACAAGCATCTCTTATCTCCCCAAGTCTTCCTGTTTTGCTCCACACTGCCCACAGCCAGCATGAGTGTATTCAGACCCAAACAAAGTCACTTCGCTGCTCCAAATACCAAAACAGTTTCCCCTTTCCAAATTCCTATTGTGGTACCATTAACTGGTGGGACATGTAGGGACTGCAATCACTGTAATGAAACCAAGTGTATGATTTACAGAATGTGAAACTGATTATCTGCTAAGGTAAACCTTCAATCAATTCACAATAAAAAGGTTTTTTGATAAAATACCTAATGTGGTCTGCAATCCCTCCAACCTCACACTTCGTGCATCCTATCCTCCTCCACTCCCACACGCTCAGACTCAGGATCACTGCATGTGCTGCCATCCATCCACTGTGGCGGGACAATTCCCCCAGTTTCTATGCCTCGTTCCTCATCTCTTCATTCATGGCCTGCAACCCCATCACCTTACAAGAGACTCTTGCTTCCTGATCACTGTACCAACTCCTACTGCGGAGGCTGCTGCTTGAGCGAAGGCTTTGTTCTCTACTTGGGTCCTCTCAGTCTTAGGACCACTCACTTCTTCCAAAAAACTCCCCTTTGTCGCCTACATTATCCAGAACTATTTGTATTATTTGCAACCAAAAATACCTACAAAGCAAATTTGTACACGTTTTGTAAAACTGTATGGGGCAGGAGTATTGGTCTCTGTGAACCACAGCCTTGCACTACCTTGAATCCAGAAGAACTAGATCGTGCCCAACTACCACACAGTCACCACAGATGAATCCTGTTAGAAAGGGGCAGACGTGTGGAACGTAACTTCAAATTCTTCAGACCAACAGACATACTGACCCATGAGGCTAGCCCGAACCTGAGACTAGCACCCTGAAGTTTTCTTTGAATCTGAACACACTCTACCCAGAAAGTGCCTTTCAGAGTCTATACACGGATAAATTCGGTTAGCACAAAAAGTACAAAATTTCACCTTTGATAAAATGCTGTTTAAGAAGTTAACCAGAGGACACAAGTTCTTTTCAAACACGGAATTTTCTTTTCTTTTTTTTTGGAGGGGGCAGTGCAAATAAATTAATGGGAGTGGAATGAATAGCTTGAACAGAAATAATGAAGATGCTGACCCTAATGGAAGGCTGTAATCAATGTCACTGAACATCATGTGGAGAAAACTGTTGAATGGTAACTTGTATGGCTACAGCTGAGCCTTTCAAAATCACTGTATTGCTGTTCAGAACTGTGGGGCACTACAACTTGTGAAATACTACAGCTTTCAGTCATTAAGACCTTCACTTCCCTGAACGATACACTGTCCAGACAATCAATGAGTCTAAGAGTACACTGCACATCTCTGACAGACGGGATAGCTACTAGCTTTCAGAAAAGCCCTCGAAAACCTAACCAACAGCCCCCTCGTTTCCTTTTCCTTCATTGATTCAATAATTAGGTACTGAATGCCCATTACATGCCAATATTACACACACTGGGACACACAGCAATGAATAACAAAGACAAGGTTTTTGTTGCTAAGTACCTTACATTCTGGTCAGGGAAGATAGAAAAATAAGCAAATAAACAAGAGAAACACCAGATAATAAGTGCTAGTACAGAGAAATAAAAGAGACCTATGTGAAACCAGGAGTAACGAGAGGGTTTTTAGATAAAACAGAGGAAACCTCTCTGAAGTGGCATTTCAGTTGAAACCAGTGGAGCTCAGGGCACAGCTAGGTGGAGCACAGACGTGGCATGATCTAAGAGTAGAGAGGTGGCCAACTAGCCCACCATGTAGTGAGCAAGAGAAAGGTGGGTCAGAGAGCTGCCCTCCACCCACAGGGCTGCTATACAACAAGCACAGGATTCAGATTTCTTTAGAAATTAACTGGCATAGAATAAGGAGACTACTCCCAACATGGTGTCATGTATATAGAGATGAGTTGAAGGGTAGACTAAGATCGAGAAAAAATGGACCACAAATGGGGATACTCCACAAAAGACCTTAGTAGTCACAGCCTACGCCCTCTGTGACCCAGGGACACCAAGCCCCAACTCTGCACAATAAGGCAGAGAAAGGAGCTGCAGTGCTGCAGGTGGATACTGAGGCTAAAGCTCTTCCTGCGACTCTTGACCCCAAAGTAAAATCCTCAACAGAGTCTTTACCATGCACCTTTCTCCAAGTGACATCACAACATTCAATGTATTAAGAAAGAATTTCCACCCCCCCAAATATCCACTCCCCTAACCATTACCCCCAAGACATTAAAAGAAATACCAACAGCTGATGATATTCAAGTATTCACCACAAAGTACGTACAGCAGAAAACAATGAGACGAGACCAGCGAGTGTACAGCAGAAAACAATGCGATGAGACCAGCGAGTGTACTTACATCTGGGTATTCTTTTACAGGCACATACAGTTTCTCTTGTAACTGGACAATGGGCCCGACTGCATCGGGCAGCTCTGCGCTCCTTTTCTCTGTACTGCCATTCAACGTGTCATTGTACATATCTTTTCGGACTCTGCTAATCTCTGTGAAAAAGAAAAAGGTTAAATGTGTTAGACAAAAAAAATATTGAGAGTCCAGAAAAGATTTCTTAAGGTAGGGGTACAGAGGGCACAAGAAGAGGTTTCCATGATAAAGTGTTAAAACTGACAGAGATCAAATCATATTGGCCTGGCTTGTCATCCCTGGGATAAACCCAGATTTGGCAAAACTGTTGCTAAGTGTCATCAAGTCGGTTCCTTCTCAGAGGCCCTGTAAATCTTTGTAAGAGCAGAAAGGTTCATCTTTCTCCCACGGAGCAGCTGGTGGACTCGAATCACTGACCTTGTGGTTCCCAGTCCAGTGCTTACCCTATAGAGCCACACTACTGCCATTAGCAGGATTACAACAAACCCAAACCAAATCCACTGCCAACAAGTCAGTTCCTGCTCACAGAAATACTACCGGACAAGTAGAACTGCGCTATGGGGTTTCCAAGATTCTAAGTTTTTACGGGAGCAGACTGCTACATTTTTATTATAATGGAGCAGCTAGTGGGTTTGAACCACCGACTTTGCAGTTAGCATCCCCACGCTTACCCCACAGTACCACCAGGGTAGTCTTAAATCATTTCTACTAGAAATCAAACATGCCAATCAAACAACATTATTTTATCACAACCAACTTCGGTATCTGCCCTCCTCCCCACCATGATATGTTGTTGTTGTTAAGTGCCATTGAGTCGGTTCCGACCCATAGCGACCCTGTATAAGGTTTCCGAGGAGCAGCTGGGGAGCTTGAACCACCAACCTTGCAATTCAAGCGGCTTTGCAGTCTGGCGCATTAACCCACAGAGCCACACCAGGACTCCCACCATGATATAGACCTGCCTAAATGTGGCCAGTACAAAATGATTATTGTTGTTGTTTAGTGCAGCCAAGTCGGTTCCAACTCACAGTGACCTCATACAGGGTTTCTGAGGGAGCAGAAAGCCTCATCACTTCTCTCGTAGAGCGGCTGGTGGGCTCCAGTCAAATAACTCTCCTGAGAACTAGTCTGTCCGAATGAGATTTACATGGAATCACTGTGTTTGATATTGTAGGTATCCTTGGAATACCCAAACAGGTATCCAACAGAACGACGGCAAGTTTAGTACAAGTCTGAGTTTGCTACACAGATTCATTGGTTAAAGTTATGGGAACAGAAGTGATGTCTGAGAGAGGGCACTGGGAGAAAGGAGGGCTGAACACATCCAAGGAAATGCAACATGTTACGTATGGGAAAACAAAAGAAGCCCCAAACCAAGAAGAAATGGGGGTAAGGTAGGAAAACTGGGAAGAGAAGTATCAAAGGCAAATATGAGCAGGGCCAGACCCCACAAAGCACAGGCAAAGGGTACTTGGGGTGTGACCACTGATCTCCTGGTGGTGACAGAGGTCTGACAGCCAAGATGTTACCAGAGATGAAACCGCATGGGGTTCATCAGCAGAGATAGTAACAATCAGTACCCTGTAAACAAACACACTGGCACAAACAAAGGGTCAGGAAAGGGCATGGACATAATACACTTCCTTGATAAAACATAAGTGAATGATTCTATTTCAATGAATCTAGTTCTATCCAAGGAAAGACATGAAATCTTCTAAAATTTATGTACTGAGCTTTTCTTGTGTGCCAGAGGCTAAACCCCTAACCATGGAACTCAGTGTCTACCATGGGCTGTTATTAGACACTCGTCTCCATCCTGAAGACCATGCCTCCCTGAAGAAAAGGCTGTATCCTTGCAGTGTACTGAATGTATTCCGCACACCTGTTTTTGTGGAATTTCAGTCTAGAACTCTTAAATTGCCTATTGTGAACACATACTCTAGAATCTCCTTAACCAGTTTTTTTAATCAGTCAGTCTAGAACTCTTAAATTGTCCATTGTGAACACATACTCTAGAATCTCCTTAACCAGTTATTTTAATCAGTGTCTATAAAATCTAACACAGCAGATATTATTTAAGGTGTTCTTACTCATTACCCAGTTTCAATCAGTGAAAACACACATATACCACATTGAGTGGCACCAAAATTCATCTCGTTACAATTTTATCTCTAAGATTACAATTTGCTGTCGACAAAGTTTACAAAAAATGCTAGTCTCTGAATGCTGTTGTTGTTGTTACATGTTGTCAAGTCGGTTACAACTCAGAGCAACCTATATAGGGTTTCCAAGGAGTGACTGGTGAGTTCGAACTGCCAACCTTGCAGTGCAAATGGACCTTGTGGTCAACTGTTTATCATACAGCACCAAACCAGGACTCCTAGTCTCTGAATAGCAAAGTGAAAGCAACTGAACTCAAGAGAAGGTAACTTAATTCTTAGTTTTTAACACTTTCACTTTTATTATAAAATCTTTCCTAACATTTCCATTTAACAAGTTAATGTTTACCTTCAGTTAGCACATGACAGCAAGTTTTCAATGAAGCATGAATTCATTTAAATATAAATCATTGTAATAAAGGCAGTCTGAATGACTACTATGAGAACAAGCAAGTTCCTCACCCAGGAGACATCAAGGCAAGTGGTATAGGGTAGGTACCCTCAGAGCAAACACCCTTCCAGAATAAAACTCAACGGGAATATACAGGAGCCGACACACGCTCTGATTGGTGACCATGTTTGTCACCAATAAGTGAGGGAAAAACAGCAATGAAGCTGCGAGCTAAGCCCTACAGTGTTCAACAGACTCCTGTGAACCTGGGTGGAAACCTGGTTGCCCAGCAAGTGTGGCAAGACTGAGGACTCTTGGGCCCAGAGTCAGTGACAAAGCCACAGAGAACTAGAGTGGAGAGTGAAGCATCCAATTGATAAGAAGAGAGGCATACGCACAAGAACACCCACACTTGCAGATAATACCTACTTTACCTGGCTTCAATGACTGGATGATCAGAGCTCAACTAGAAGAAAGAAAGAAGAGGAAAAAAAAGAGTAATCTGATACAATTTGATGAACTTGACCTACAACTATGGATGCAGTAGCTCCAAAGAGGGGAAAAATCTTTACAGCGAGGATCATTCCCACCCTTTCCATACACAGAGTAGACAGAGATGGGCAACTTGGACATTGGTTACTCAAAATGTGGGGCTGCAAAGGCAAGAAGTGACTGGCTTACAAACTTTCAAGAGAGAGCCTAGATCCAGAGGGCGTGGAGGAAGGTAGAATCTCCACTGAGTAGTATTCAATCTGTCTGGGTGGGGTTGATGAAAGGAGATGGGGATAAGTCTCTTGAGGTACAATAATGAATAATTGTTATCAGGACTGACTGCAAGGGTTGGAAATGTAAAGGTATATGTTTTGTAGCAAAAGGAGGTGAATTATTGATTTTGCAGTCCAGAAACAGTGGTCCCTGGGACCATCGAGGGAGAAGAGTGGAGTGCGGGACCCTACCCAGAGAGGCAGTGACACCAGAGATGAAGAAAGAGACGATGACGTGTACAGATGTAGCAGCTGGGGACTCTAGACCCAGAGAGGGAAAGGAGCTGTGTGCTGACCCAGAGAGGGTATATACCCTTTGGTTGGTTGATGATGCATGGAGGGGATTGTAACCATGGCAATGAAATGATACACAATAGGATGAATGTAAAGCTAATGTTCTCCCATCACATAATTCACAATAAAACATTAAAAAAACTTATATAGAGATATATATAAATCATTGTTTATATAATTTAGGTGACCACAGCAAGCAATTAGTCATAGGGATACTAGAAAATTTAAATTAGAGATACAGCCTAGGGCATTTCTACTGAAACTAGTCTGTGTCACATTTGTCAAAATTCTGTGCTGGACTGCAAGGTCAGTTTGACCTACAAAGTTGGAGGTTCAAGTTCACTAGTTGCTCCTTGGAAAACCTATACAGGGTCACTATGAGTCGAAACCGACTCAAAGGAACTTTACAACAGCAACAACAATGCAAAACACAGACTTCTGTTAACAATCTATGCATCGGTTTCAAGAAATGCAGAACAGGAGTGAAAGACATTAATAATAGGAGCTGTGTGTGCAGGAAGGACTAACCTGAAATTGCACTTTCTGAACAATTTTCCAAGGAAAGAAAATCCACCAGCACATTAAATGGAAAATATTCTAAGACAAAGTGGACTCTTATAACACAATGCAGGAATAGTTCCGTGTTTTAAATATCTACTATTGTTAAGCATTAAGGAGCTCTGGGTACCGTAGTGGTTACCAATCGGTCTGCTAACCTCAAGGTCAGTAGTTCAAAACTACCAGCTGTTCCACGGGAGAAAGATGAGGCTCTCTGCTTCCGTAAAGATTTACAGCCTCGGAAATCCTGTGCAGGGTCACTATGAGTCGGAACCAACTCCACGGTATACAACAACATTGTAAGCATTCATACTACTACAACAGTTTGGGGTGGGCGTGAGGGAGGTCATGATTTCCTTGATTAACAAATTTACCAAACTTAAAAAAAAAAGAGAGAGAGAACTATAAACAATAAGACAATTCAGATAAGATGACTAGATTTTTAAAATATGTAAACACACAGAAACCAATAATCTTCACATACACAAAGATTCAGTTAGATGGTTGGTGTACATGGTGTACCCTTAAGTTAAATTTTCTATACATATTGGTTTGACTCTTTGATTAATCTCTTGATTTCACACGGGCTGGAAGCTCCATGAGGTTCTCCTACCCACCAGATGCATAGCGCCTAGAACAGCGCCTGGGACACAGTGGGGCCTCGACCAATAAAGTTGTGCCAAGTCAGCTGAAGGACGGCATGAACCTCAGCTATCCACGATTTCTTCTGCAATAAGAAGCCTCCCCCTCCCTTTCAGCAATTCCTTAATTTCTTTTGCAGTAAGAAGTACACACACATACACACCTTTCAGGGTTCCAAACACAGGGAAACTTTTAAAGTTATTCTGAGCAGAGTAAAACACAGGGACTAAAACCGCTTCACTGTTGCTTACCTAAGAAGCTATATCCAAAAATACAGAAAGCAAAGCAGTGTAAAAGCAGGTTACTAGAGAGCATGCACTATTCAGTGGAATATGTTTTATTTACTCTCTAACAACTGAATAAATTAACTCTGATTTCATTTCAAGGCAACTGCTTTTAACTAGGAAGGAAAAAAAAGAAAACCAAGTATCAACCATTCTCTAGATGGGACCTTTTTGAGTAAGCAAACAAACGACAAAATTGTAGTCAACATTATGGCTCTGTTTTAAATTGCCAAATGAACAATTGTGGGCAAGTGCTGTTGATGTATTGGCAACGACCTCGGAATAAAAGGTGAATCATCCTTCCATGCTGGTTCCGGCTCTCATCGTGCATTGCTACTATGGACGGTATTCAGGAGTAAGCTGTGCCTCCTTGGAAAGTGCTTTCACCATTTCAAGTAAGGCTGTGTATACTACCAAAACAGTGATGTGAAGTGTAAACACTTACACATAGATACCTGGAAGTCAGAAAAGACAGAACAGCTTGGAACAGCAGTCACCTCTGGGACTAAAAAGCTTTAGTACCATGACAGGAATCTTCTTATAATAATTACTTATCAGAAATAATAAAGACATTGGCACTGGGAGGATAGGACACACTTTACATCAAAATGCTACTGCATGTCCTACTGGATTCTCTGTATAAGAGCACCATTAGGATACGCATTCCCAGCACTGAGTCCTAACTCTCACACTAAGCCACCACAACTACCTAATTTCTGTAACACATGAACCCCACCCCTCAGTTCCCCCTCATCTCAGGTAGACACGCTGCACTACTCATTTTACCAGGTAGAGACTGGTTCTAGGAGACAGGAGAGCTATCCAAAAGGACTGCCAGTCACTTTTGTCTCTGCATAGCTCCTCTTTCACTCCACATCACTGAATGCACTTCCACAGGTGACCTCTCCGTCCAGGTTCTAAAGAAAGAGACCATCCTGAATGAGTACATGAGTACAGCTGGTTTACAAAAAAGGTGAAGGAAAGCATTCCTAGAGAGGGAAAACCAAGACGGAATTGAGACAGGCAGCCTTGCTCATTTAAACTGTAATGGATCATAAGCCAAGAACAGCATACCACTATAAATAGGTGAATCGATAAAACACATGGGGGAGAAGATGTATTTCTTTCTTATAACAGAATGCCAATTAATAAACACAGAAGGAATGATACAGACATTTCGACAATTACCATTACAAAAACACCACAGGAGTAATTACTGCAGGTAAGAACCTTCCAATGCATGCTGAAAGAAATGGGCAAAAGGAAGTTGAGAAACAGGGGTGCCTATACTGTCTCAAAGTATCCTCCCAAGAGACAACGATTAATTAAGACAGGGAAAGGGATTGCACAAAGAAATGCTGCTGACGCCCCCCCCAACCATGTGATCAAAGTTACTCTACCCAAAGACAAGATACCAAGGAGAGCCTATAGATCACCTCCACTTAAAGGTCTGCACTAGGCACTTCAAACCCACCAGACGCTCCTGAGAAACCCTAGACAGGATCACTATGAATTGAAACTGACTTGACAGCACTTCACAACAATAAGAATAAGCAGTGTACTGCTAAACCCAAGGTCAGTGGTTCAAACCCTATGAATTGGAACTGGCTGGATGGCACTTCACAATGACAATCATGAGAAAATATCAAACTCAGAATGAAGAGTGTTCTACAAAAGAGTTGACAAGAACTCTTCTGACTCACCTACAAACTCGACTTAAAGATACACTCTTAAGAATGGATCTCATGCACTGGTAACCTGTCCACCAACCACATGGGAAGAATGGACTTGAAGTTGGAGCAGAGGATGTAACCTAACCCTATGGGTCTTGGGTTCTCATCCATACAATGGGCAGGTTGGACCAGGGAACTAAAAGTTCCAGAGCTACAAGCCCATCGATTCGGAGCACATGCATCTTCCCACCTCCTCAGAGAAACAAAACATTCTGTAGCCCACTGGGTCCCTCCAGATAAGGGGACCAGACAATGAGACCACAGGGTATTACCCCTCCCAGTGTCTTCAGCTTTGGCAACCAGACTTTATGAGGCACCAGATCCTCCAATGGAGTCCTGGTATGGCGCTACAGGTTAATGTATTGGATTGCAAAGTCACTTTGAACCGTAAGGTCGGTGGTTCAAGCTCACCAATCGCTCCTCAGAAACCCTTATACAGGGTTTCTATGGGTCGGAACCGACTCAACAGCTCTTTGCAACCACAACAATCCTCCAATCACCAAGCCCTATGAATGTGTATTACAAGACAGAGAGTGATCTAAGTATTTTATCTTCTTCCAGCGCCAAACCTCTCAGGGCTTTCAAAACAACTGGGTAACACAGTGGGAAAATAGTCCGCACCTCTCCTCCAGAAGGCCAGAAAGGAGTTATGTCAGTGTGGTAGATGACTGGTTAGCTTTCCCTGGGTACTTATTTCTTTCCTTTTTAATTATCCTTTCCAACTGTATTCCAAGTTCCAACTAAATTCAATGGTGGAAAAAGCCTAGGGAATTGACTCATGCACCATAGGTTCATCTGAGCATGGCCTAAGTGCAGCAACGGCAGCACACGAATGTTAGCTGACACTCACAGGTGTTATGCAGGCTGTCTGAAAGTCCTCGAGCTACCCAAAGGCTAGGGAGGGTCTCTGTTATAATCAACAGTTGGCTGCACACAATATTCCAAGAGGTCCTTGACTGCAAGCATCAAGACTAAATTAGAAAGGAAAATAAAAACACAACAAAAATATGTTAGCACCACTTTGCAGTAAGACCAACATATTAGAGAGACCCTCTAATGTAAAAGAACTGAATCTGAAAACTTTATTTTAATATGGCCAGCAATAGGATCCCCTTTCATTACATCAAAGTTAATTTACCTTCAAAAAATTAGATTCAGAAAAATGCCATGCTCCACTAGGCATAAAGCCACTTTTACAGTTTTTACCGCCTCTTGAAGTGACATTCCACTATCGTTTTATGACAATCTTGGAAGGCAGTTTTAATGGAGAACACAACAAACATTTTGAGATTGTAAAAGCTTCGTTTATTAGCATGGAGACTAAATGTTACCTTTTTTATTATTATTATTTAATTACTGAAGTGATCCAACAAGCACACTGGTAGAAGACACATTCTAGCCAAACTCCCTACTGAAGTCCAAACTCTGCTAACTAACCACCTACTCAACATTAATAAGTCTCAGTCTTGACACATTCAAGACTTGCTTCTTCCAATCTCAGGAAATAGCAAATTCACCCCCACACTTTATATCCATTCCACAAGCAAATACTCTGTATCCACTCAACTTTCAAAATGTACCTAGAGCCCACCTACCCCCATCCTTCTTCTTTACCACCCACCTACCTGCTAGCTTCTCTCTAGGCTCCAGAGTTAGCCAGTGACACCCACATGAGATGTCACTGCTCAGCTCAAAACCCTCTCACAGGGTTCTAGCTTTCACTAATTAGTGTATTGGAAATCAAAAGAGAAAAACTTTTTCATTCATTTTGAAACAATAGTAAACCCATTACATGTTACCACAAATAACATAGAAAATACAGTTTGCAAAAAAAAAAAAAACCCGCAAATTTAAAAAAGTAGTATAAACCCCAGCTGATCTCCTCCCTCCCTGCCTTCCTCGGGTGGCGGCTGTTTATGCTGGACGTGTGGCCAGAGACGGGTAAGGATCACGAGGAACCTCGGCTACTTGGGACAGAGACATTGCCATGCTGCAATGAGTCTCAATGACTGGTAAGACTGAGGAATTTGCACTGACCACCTAAGACAGGCAGCGTCCCTTAAACAATCAATAAATAAGGAGGAGATGCAGACCCGGTCAGGAGGCCAAGCCCCTGTGGGCCCAAGCGTTGTTCACCGTCCAAACCATAGGCTCTGAGGATCAGACTCTAGCCACCTAGTAGACATAACAAACTGTCCCACATCTGATTATTCAGTAATGCTTGTTAGTAATCTCATACGTGAGCCCTGGATATCCACAGACAAATGTAAAAACCTTCCCTAAAAGCCGAGACTGTAAATTCCAATAAGCCAAGTCCCCCCCCATCCAAAAAAAAAAGCTAAAGAGGATAGAGAGAAACACTGTAAACTGATGATATATAGCGGGGATAATAATCAATGTAATGAAACAAGCTATATGAATGGTTGAATGTGAAGCTGATGATGTGCCCTGTAAAATTTCACTCAATGCAAAATAAAAACATTTAATTTAAAAAAAAAAAGTAGTACAAAGAGGTACCAGTTTTACATTTTTGTAAATTTCTTTAATGTCTTTCTTTGGATTTCCCGATTCTCTACATTCAATGTGTACAAAACCTCTGTGCAACCCTACTGTGCACACATGTGAGAACAAGATGAGAGAGTTCTGCCCTTGCAGATGCCCCCATCCTCAGAACAGGAGATTTCCCATCTCAGTTAGTGTCAAACCCCAAGTTCTCATAAAGATATAGCACGGTTCTCAGCATCCCTGGGCCCTCAACCCAAGGAGAGTCTGGCCTTGGTTCGTCACCAAGCCCACAGGACATGCAGGGCTCTTCCCTCCCCTTGGACACCATTCCCCAGAGAAGGGTCATAAAATTCACTCCATCCCCTTCATATCCACATCCCCTTCATATCTCACCCTAGTTCTCAACAAGGTCAGGCTGACCTTGCAACTGGTCTGCCCCCCTACACGAGAATGCAAGCTCCCTGAAGGCAATGTCTGCTTGGCCCTTGAATCCCAGCATCTAGATCTTAAACAAATCTCACTAGGGCTATTAGCACAAAGGCACACAGAGCTACAAGATATTCCTACAAACTCCTTCCAGCATGGTTAGGTGAGTTACCTAGCCACACTTCAAGCACTGCTCTCCAGCATTTGTGATGGTTACAACATTTTGCTAGTGACTTAGGTTCCCCACATTCTGTTAATTGGATGTCCCCATTCTCTACATTCAGTGTGTACACTAGAAAGCCACATCTCTCTCCCATGGAACATCTGGTAGTTTCAAATTGCTGACCTTCAAGTCAGCAGCCCAACTTGTAGCCACTGTGCTACCAGAGCTCCTCACTACACATACAGTATCCAAATATGACTGTTTTTCTTTGCTTTTATAAAGTTAAGACCAAACAACAAAACCCTAATCCATAAAGAAAAGGCTGCCCCTAACACTATAGGATAAGCACTGGACCACAAAGTCTATTTGAACCTCAAGGTCAGCAGTTCAAATTCACCAGCCGCTCCTAGAGAACCCTATACAGGGTCGCTATGAGTCAGAACTGACTTGAGGGCACTTAACAACAAACCAGCTCACACCTCTCTTGAGGCTTCTCACAATATCTGGATAAGTAGGCTGACATGGAGAGATGGAGCGGGTGGGGACTCTAGACTCAAGGAGGGAGAGGGGCTGTGTGCTGGCAGCCAGGGGGCAGGAGGCTTGCAGGGTGTGTCCTTTGGTTTTTTGAATGATTACATATTCCTGAGTGCTGTGGTGTACATCCCTCACCCCGCGCCCCCCCAAAAAAAAAGACCACAGAGGGAATGGAAGCAAATGCTGTTGAATGATAACGTATGGAGGGGATTGTAGTAGTCACTGCAATGAAATGAAATACAACAGGATGAGTATAAAGCTGATGTTCTCCCATGTAAACTATCACTCAATTCACAATAAAAATAAATAAACCTTTTTTTATTTAAAAAAAAAAAAGGTTCACAGAAAAAGTCTCTTAGCTTTTCAGTCAATTTCCCCCACAAATTATTTGAAGTTCCCTGGTATTTATAGGGGAGGTCCTGGTGTGGTGCAGTAGGATCAGCAATGGACTGCTAACCATAAGGTCGGTGGTTCAAACTCACCAGCTGCTCCTTGGAAACCCTACACAGGGTCACTGTGGGTTGGAATCAACTCAACGGCACTTCAAACAACAACACAGCATTTATAGTCCTCACAGACAGTTCTGGCCAACACGCAATTCAAAGCATGTTTACAAATTTTTAACAAATATAATAAAATCTTGATCATAACTATAAACTATTTCCTCAGAGCAGATAAGTAAAATGGAATGGACCTGGATAAAGTAGAACCCTGTTTTAAACCAGTTTTAATAATCAATGGTACAGTTCAATGATTTTCATGAGCATTCAACAGGTGCATACTATATTCCTGTAACATGCCAGGCCAGGGGGACAGGGCATAGTGGTGTGCAAAAGACAACAGGGAACCAAGCTCTACCAGGAACTAAGTGAGCGAAAATAGAATAGTTAGGGATGGCCTCTTGAAGCATTTCCACACGTTTCATAATGTAAAGTAATAATAATTGCAAACTACTGAATTTCTATTCCTGCTAAACACCTCTAACAGGATGTGAGGAAGTTAGGTACCTCTAGTACACATCCATCTTTTAGGCAAACATCAAAGGTACGATGCTGGATTCAGTGGTCTTGTATCTGTATGGCTGTTGTAGTTGTTGTTATGTGCCGTCAAGTCGGTTCCGACCCTCAGCGACCCTGAACAGGGTTTCCAAGGCTGTAAATCTTTACGGGAACAGAAAAAGCCTCATCTTTCTCCCGCAGAGCAGCTGGTAGTTTCAAACTGCTGACCTTGCGGTTTGCAGCCCGATTCATAACCACTATGCTACCAGAGTACCTTATCTGTATGGCTAGGAGACAGGTATTCTCAGGGAATTCAACATTCAGGGGAAACCAGAACTCAGAAATCAGATTAAAAAATAACTTCCAGTTGCTCAGTATGCAGTCCCCTTCGTGGCTGGGACCCATCTGACCGTGCCCCCAGGGACACCACAGACTCGCCTCTGTGAACAGACCATCCAGCTACATGTTACCCCTGTCGTTGTCTCTAAGTCCCCGCTCACCAGGCCTTTGCTGTGGCTAATTTAAGTGTCCAGTGCAGTGTGCATAGGACTGAAACAGGCTAGAGCTGTGAGGGCGAGGCAAGGGTATAATTCAAATTCCAGGACCCAGGGGACATCAGGGTCAACTCCTTCCATGTGGCCTGGAGAAAAAACACTTCAATTTGTACTGTAGTCAGTGATGTCTTCATAAATAAACACTATTTTCATCTCCATTTTATGATTAGGAAGCTGAGCTATGGGAATTAAACTCTCTGATCCAAGATCACATAACTTATAAGTGAAGGCAGGATTCAAAAGTAGGTTTGACTCGAAAAGCTGTGTTGTTTTACTTACTGCTTCAATTCTCCAAATGGCATTTGGCTGCTGCTAGAACAAGGGGTCTTGCTAGTGGGAAAAGTGATGACAGATGATAAAAGCCAGACAGAGCAAAGGGAAAAGATGGGGAAGAATGTGGAACTAGGAGACATGGAAAAAGAAGAGTTTGCAAACATGCAGTAATCACGAAGAAAGGATGGTGCAAGTCCAAAGGAAAAGTAGAACGAGAGTCAGATGATGGAACGTCCATTTCCACTCTATGCCAAGAACTAGCCGAATGTCCTTCAATAAGGTGTTTACCCTTTTCAGAGTCCACGCCTACTCAAGTATCAGGACTTCTGAGGTTATTTGCAAATCTAAACTTCTGAGTTTCAGAGAATAAATGCTTTCATTTGAATACCACATATTTTTAGAGCACCTGGCACCTAGTAAGTGCTCAAGAAGCTACTAGTAACTAATTGAATACATATGTTTCCATGGTACCAGGACCAAGCCAGGAGCACATGGCCCCTGCCATCACAGACAGTTCTGACAGTAGAAAGACATAGACATTAGTATATAAGTGATCTCATTGGTCTATGACTACATAAGTAAGGAGCTCTGGTAACATAGTGGTTATGAATCAGGCTGCTAACCTCAGAGACAGCAGTTCAAAACTACCAGTTGCTCCACAGGAGAAAGATCAGGCTTTCTGCTCCCATAAAGATTTACAGCCTCGGAAACCCTGTACAGAGTTCGCTATGAGTCAGAGCCGATTCCACAGCACATAACCACCATCGCATAAGTGGTCACCCTACGCTTTGCTCCAGGTACTTTCTCAAGTATTCTACAACTTCTAAAAGGCAAAAGCCAAAGACCAGTTACATATTTTAAGGTGTAAAGGCATGCAAGTTGCCATGCATATTAGGTCACTCCCTGTTCTTGGAACCAATACATATTTTTCCCAATAAAAAGTTCAAAAAGCTCATCATTTCTGACTAAGAACAAAGGTCTGCCTTCAGCCAGGCCTGCCTTGTCAAGCTCAAGTGGAAAATTACTGATGTGATCATCTAAAACAACAACACACACAGCACACTTTAACGCATCCCTCTGAACATGGGAGAGGAGAGGCATACGTACATACAGTCATTGGAGACGCGTGAGCAATTTCACAGCAGACACTCCCTAGCAAAGTCTCCCATCATGAAGATGGGTCTGCACTGGGCAATGCTGTCCCTCTGTCATACAGCAAGGTGCAGCAATTCAGAGCTGACTGGAATGCAACTACCCACCAGCCCATCTTCAGGTGGAGAACTGTAAGGAGTACACTAGGAACCCCAGTATACCTACCTCCCCATTTCTCGACTATTGACTTATCTGATATTTCACATTTATGACAAAAGTAAAAAAATCTATTATCCGACTATTTTGTGCATTTATGACGTACATCAGGCAATAACAAATGCTGAGGTGTAAGGTGAGTAGCTCTGGCTGAAAACAGTTAGGGGGGGTGTCAACTTGGCTGCACCATTATGCTCAGGGGCTTGGCAGTTAAGACATGATGGAATATGGCTGTTATGTATTGACAAAGGTCACGAAGTTCCCTTTTCTGATCTGATGTGGTTGATCATCCTCCGTTTTCATATAACATCAACTTTTATATTACAACTTGGTTTGCGGAACCTAATCTTGTCAATAAGTGAAGAGTCAATGCACACCTTTTTTGTTTTGTTTTGTTTTTAAAGTAGAGAAACTAAGAGATCACACAGCTGCTCATAACCAAGTGAATCCAAATGAGATGACGGTCACCTGGGTGTAGGTAGGGCTTCATTAGTAACCATAGCAAGATGGACATCAGAATATCAACATATACCAAAAAGCAAACGCCAACACACTTAAGGAGGCCAGCGTTATAGTTATAGGGAATAAGGTCTAAAGCACATGAATATAATACGATTTCCTGGTACCTCCTCCAGCCTTTTCTTGAGAAAAGGACAACTAACAGTGCCTTCAAGTCAAGCAGAACACCACATTTCCTTAGCGCTCTCCGTCCAGTACCAAAACCACAAGGAAGGCCAGTCCCACTGCCCCCAAGTCGATTCTGACTCATAACCGACCTCAGGACAGGGTAGAAGTGCCTCTATACGGTTTCTGAGGCGGTCATCTTCTCCTGTGGAACCGTGGTGGGTAGGCAGACGTGATGCACTGCACCACCAGGGTGCCTTTAGTAGCAGCAAACACCTAAAGATCATTTAATGCAATATGCATGGAAGGAGACACAAGGTAATAGGAAAACTGGGTCTCCAAGTCTATACTCAGATTTAAATCATTAGTTCAGTTAGATAAACTTTTACTTTATTTTTAATTAATTTTGTTTCTTAAATTGTAATGTCTCAGTCAAGCTCCATTTTCTTACCTACAAAATGGAGTTTATTCTCACTTCACAGGACTGCTGTGACATTTGAATGAGATTGTATGTACATATGAACTCATGTGTGTAAAGTGCTTGACACAGACCCATGTTATTGTGTGTCAAGTCAGTTCCAACTCATAGTGACCCTGACAGGGTTTCCAAGAGCAGCTGGGAGGTTTGAACCACCTACCTTGTAGTTAGCAGTCCAGTGCTTATCCCACAGCACATAATATATCTATAATAACATTACATCGCTAGGATTATGACCATTAACAGTGACTGCAATGTAAAGCTATATCCTGAATGGCAAGTCTAAAAGGCAGCAGGGTCTGTTGATTTCATGGTATTTACCATTAGAAACTTGTAATTAGGTTTTGTCCTCCTTTCCCTATGGGTATAAAAGATATTTCAAAAGGATGCTTAGCAAATACTATTTGCAAATGACTTCTCAGAGGTGATGGTTATGTGCCGTGAAGTTGGTTCTGACTCACAGTGACCCTATAGTACAGGGTTTCCGAGGCTGTAAATCGTTACGGGAGCAGAAAGCCTCATCTTTCTCCCGCAGAACAGCTGGTAGTTTCTAACTGCTGACCATGACGTTAGCAGCTCAATTCGTAACCACTATGCTACCAGAGCTCTTTCTTCTCAAAGGCAGACTCCTCATAAATACCAAATGAAGGCAGACTATAACAAAGCTTGATTGTTCCAATTCATGTTTCCTAATCTCCTCCCTCAGGAGCCCTGGTGTGGCGCTGTGGGTTAATGCGCCAGACTGCAAAGCAGTCTGAACTGCAAGATCAGCAGTTTAAGCTCACCAGCCACTCCTCGGAAACCCTATATAGGGTCGCTATGGGTTGGAACTGACTCGACGGCACTTCACAACAACAACAACAATTGCCTCCTCAAATAGTCTACCATGGCATCCAGGAAACTACAAACAACTGGAATGAAAATCCCAAGTACATTCCGTTTATTAAAAGATCCTCAATAAACCTGGGGGACATTATGCGGAGTGTTACTAGTCAATCACAAAAGGACAAATACTATATGAGACCACTGTTGTACAAAATTAAGAAAAGTTTTTCTTGATAAAAGCAGCATTCTATGACAGTTGCGGGGGATGGTGTTCACGAGCTAGAGCAGACATATGTGATGGAGAGGCAATATACACCATGAGGGAAAGGTTGGAGGAGGAACGATTAGGTAATGGGAGAGTTAACAATAACTGCTGGTACGTGGAGGGGATTGCAATCATTGCAATGAAGCAAAGTTTAAGGTTTTTTTTTATGTAAAACTGATCATCTGCTCTGGAAATCTCCATTCATTTTCAATAAAGGTTTGGGGGGGGAGTGATTCTCAAAATCTTAGGGTAAAAATGTAGATAATATTTGTTTCCTGTTTCCACAACACACCCTTTGATCCCAGTAGACCTTCCAACTGAAAAATAGGTCAGAACATGTTGTCCCAGGATCTGACCCTGTTCTGTCTAAACACTTTTTTGGAGTTAAAATGATTTTACCTGCACACTACAAACTATGGGGGCCGGGAGGGTGGAGGATGGATTTTGGTTTGTAATACATTTGTATAACTTTGTAATGCATATATGTGTAACAATATGAGTTACCTAAACCAAATGTAATGTGGCAGCTCCATATGGGAACCACAAGGTCTGGAGCTCGAGCCAGTCAGCTTCTCCATGGCTGTAAGATAAGACTTCCTGCTCCCAAGAAGATTTATAGCCTTGGAAACCCTATACAGGGTCACTATGAATCAAAACCGACTCTATGGCATTTAACAACAAACCACATCTGTAAGACATCCCATCTTATCCCATCAGCTTGAAATTGTAATCTTCTTATGCTCCATTCCCTACCTCACACCACACACTGACAAATCCTATAATCTTGAATTCAGTGATTTGACTGTTTAAACACATGAATCCAAAATCCTTTCCAAACAACTCTTACATCTATAGGAGTGAGTTTCAGAATCCAGGAAACGCAATTTTGAACTGTGGCTATATTTCATTACAATAATCCTTGTATTCTGAATATGAATTGAAGTCTATCACAAAGAAAATCCTTTGTAATATGAAAACCACCCCCAGGATCCAAGGGACAAATATCAGTGTGGTGTTGTTAAGTGCTGTGAAGTGTGTCCTGACTCACAGTGAGCCTGTATAGGCTTTCTGAAGCTCTCAATCTTTGCAGGAGCAGAAAGTTTCCTCTTTCTCTAGCAGAACAGCTGATGGACTCTGACTACCAACCTTATGGTTAGCAGTCCAGTGTTTATCCTAGAGAGCCACCACGGTCCCCTAGTATCAATTTATAAATAACTAATTATACTCAGCCAATTATATTTGGTAATCAACACACTAAATGTGGAGCTTTAGGGTAAGCACAGGACTGCTAACCTTAAGTTCAGCAGTTCAAACCTACCAGTCGCTCCTCAGAAACCTTATACAGGGTCACAATAAGTCAGAACCAACTTGATAGCACTTAACAGCCGAATAATAAGATTTTAATATAGTAAGCATGACACATATTATTCCACTCAGCATACAAAAAATTATTTTTAAAATGCATTTGTTGCTCAGTG
Organism: Chrysochloris asiatica; assembly: GCF_000296735.1. Taxonomy (NCBI): domain Eukaryota; kingdom Metazoa; phylum Chordata; class Mammalia; order Afrosoricida; family Chrysochloridae; genus Chrysochloris; species Chrysochloris asiatica. Next base: position 1,756,298 of record NW_006408680.1, on the reverse strand, counting down.
CCTTCCAGTTGATTCTGACTCATAGCGACTCTGGATAGGGTTTCCAAGGTTGTGCATCTTAGCAGGAGCAGAAAGCCTCATCTTTTACCTGCAGAGCATTTGGTAGGCTCAAACCACTGACCTTGTGACTCACAGTCCAGTGCTTATCATACAAAGCCACATTTAGTGAGATGATGATTATAAAACTGTTGTTATGTTGTCAGTGCTATCGAGTCAGTTCTGACTCACAGTGACCCTGTGTAAGGTTTCCAAGGAATGGCTGGAGAGTTTGACCCACCAGCCTTGCAATTCCAGGCACAGGGTCAAGTGCTTATCCTACAGAGCCGTACCAGGATTCCTGATTATCAAGTAGAATTGGATGAATAAATGTATAGATACATATGTTACATATTCTACATACCTCACGCTAACTACTTTCATCTTGTAAGTCACAGGGCATCAATTTTAGGTTGCTGGCTTTTGTTTTTGTTTTTAAAGTGAAAAGGCAGCTTTCAAACATTGACTATTATGCTTTCTTTCTCTCACAAAGTCTTAACATAAATAGTAAGCTTTACACTGTTTCTGAATTCTCAAGCTTACTTTGGCCACACAACTTAAGTGACCAAACACCTGTACCATCGATGAAGGCAAAGAGGAGGTGATGTATCTCAAACTTTGTTCTCCATGTAAATTCCAAACCTGGCTAGAAGTTCAACCATATCATCAACATCACATGCTAAGATCCCCTCTTCTATGGATATGATCATCTTAGAAATGTCTAAAACAAAGTATTTTCAAAGCGACTACTTTTACTAACAAAGCTAGGACAGCTCACACTCACATTTCTTGTCACTGCTCCTACCCTAGGTCACCTTTCCACAGCCTCAACGAATTGCACACAGATCATCTGGATGACTGTCTCCTTCTTCCTTCTAGCTTGCTTTCTCAACCCAAAAATAGGAAACTCTTCCACTCACTTTCACCTGAGCAATTCTAAATGCTATGCTACCAAAACTTTATCAAAGCTAAAGCTGAAATAGATTATGAAACCATAATGCCCAGAAAAAATAAATTTCTGCTCATCCTGTGTGTGTGTGCATCTAAGCAAAATCTATTATCAACCTGAAAGTAATCCATCTTTCCTTTCCTTTTAGATTCCTAATAAGTTTAATGAGTAATTTCAGTAAGTATAATAAAAACTGTCCTTGGATAGGGCTCACTTTCCAATGGTCTTTTAAAATAATTATCTGAACCAGACACAGGTACCTGGCAACAAACACTTGAACCATGAGGAGAAAATGCATTCCACTGTAAGGGCAGCATGCTAGATCACAGGTTTGTTTGGTCATCCCCCAAGAAATGACCAGCATTAAAGACAGAATAAAAAAAATGACCATGTTTAGATTTCCCACCATCGGAATACTAACTACCACCCTGCTTAAAATGTTATAATGTGAACTGTTGAAATACAATACGAAGCAGTAAAGACTAACAGTACAAACAGATACTACAGACATTCTACCAAGTAAACAATGTTACTTATAAACCAGAGGATTCTGCACCTCACACACGAGAGACACATGAAGTGTGTGATGCCGACTGTGCACCCTAGTATTACAAACACACAAACACATGTACCAGATAATTAGCTGTTGTTGCCATTAAGTGCCACTGAGTCGGTTTTGACTCATAGGGACTCTGCATAGGGTTTCAGAGGAATGGCTGGTGAGTTTGAATGGTCTATCTAGTACAAACCAACCTTGCGGTCCAGCGCTTTATTCCAAGGCACCACACCAGGACTCCAAGATCATTAGTAAACCCACACAGATCAGTGTATGCTGAAGACTTTCTACAAAGAGCTGAGGCAACTTTAAATGCAGAGTCCCTATCTCTTAGGTGAACACTCAAGTGTCATCCATCTGAACTAAGCAGGCCAGGCAAACCATCCTATGATTCCTATGTTCTCCTCAATGTCGAAATGGGTGGGTAAATTTAAAGCCTGTTCTCTCAAGAGTTGCTTTATAGGCAATTTTCTCCCAGTATCAAGGTCTGCAATTTCCATTTGGCTGCCAGTTTGCGATTAAATTCATCACCTTTATTATAAAAATGTGCTTCAGTCCACAGCCTGCTACACAAGAACTGTAAGGAAAACATTTTTCACTGCTAACGGCAAAATCATTCGAAGGCAACTACCACATCCACTCAGACATTAGCTTCTTCAGCCTGATGGAAAGGCCTCTCCCTCCCAGGGAAAATCTTTCACGACACTGCAACACACAGAAGTGAAACACTACTGATTCCCATGCCGGACTTCAAGCTTTCTGGATGAGATGCATCCACACTCCAGATTTCTGTCTTCAGGAGGACTGTGACTGAATTAAACCAGGGCTTCAAACCAGTTGATTCTAGTCAGACCTCCTGCTCAAAATTTGCATTTCCATCCCAGGTAGACTAAATGTTTCACAAGCTGTATACATATAAGTATCACTTAGGGGTCTTGTTAAAATGTAGATTCAGATTCAGTCTATCTAGGGTGGAAATGCAAATTCTATACAGAGGGTAAAGCCAGGATGAACAGGTTCAAAGCCCTGAATTAAACACAAATACTTCCACAAATGTCTTTTAAAAAGCCAAGTCAGTTTTACAACTTGGGTAATTAACATCCATCTTTTATTCCATTTCTAAAAAATTCATGGTTTGTTTTAGTTTAATTTTTACCATCTTGGCAAATCGCCAACGGTCAAAGATAACTACCCAAAACTGTATATATGTTTATATACCATCTCTACCTGACTATACCTTTCTTTGAAGGTCACACTATAAATGTGTGAGGACAAAACCCAAAAGACAGAAAAGAAATGTGTTGCACAAATCATGGCAATAAAGCTAGTCACTATGACATATTTAGGAAAATAGTACTACTGATTTGTGCAGTCTAGAGTTTTAAAAAAGGATTATCTATATACATAGTTAACATTGACTTTTACACGTGTCCTCTCTTAAGACAAAATTTCAGTGCTCTCTCATTTCCAAATTAGCTTGGTATCATTAATTTACATGGGGAACAATTTCATATAAGTAAAGCCTAGAAGTCCAACAGCTCAGGAGGTGATGGTATACGACAACATTGCTCCTCCCTCCCCCTCTGCATGCCTCTTGTCTGGTTGAGGCACTGGTATGTGAATTCTGACTTCCATGTCAGCTCATTTCTCATTCCTTACCACCAACCTAGGGCTCCTTCAGAACTGGTCTGTCTTAAATTCATTTAAATTCATTAATCGCGGGCACATTTTCGAAGGTCATAAGAAAATGGGGGAAATGAACAGCTGACTCTAAACACACTATTTTATCCACACTGAAAAATATAAGAACACCCAATACCCTCATGCCAATACACATTCAACTGTCCCTAGGCCTAGATTCCCCCTGCTGGACAATGCAAAGGGAGAGAGGATCTGGGTCTTTGGTCTCACAGCCATTTAAGGAGAATATCATTATGTGTACTTGATGCTTAATTTCAGTCTTATTGAAAGAAAAAGTTTAAAATTCCCTGAGTAGTTATGTCAAGTGATGAAATCAATGTAAAATAAGTAAGACTTCTCACATCAGAGGGCAGACACATCCCTTAAGCTATCCATCCAGATCTACCCCAAAGGGTCGTTCTTCCGGACCAACACCACAATGCAGAGTGACTTCTGTCACCAAAGCCAGATGACTCACCATTCCTGAAAGCAGCAGTTTCTAGTGTAACAACTCTACTCTAACCGTTCAGAGGAAATGCCTTACATTTTAAATGAAAGAAGGGGATTATGAGTTTTAAGATCTATTCACTTTAAAATTTCAGAATTACAGGTCTTTACAATCCTCCTCCTAAATCACCATTCCCCATCATGCATCCTGGTGTGGCACTGCAGGATAATGCACTGGACTGCAAGGTCTGTTTGAGCCACAAGGTCAGTGGTTCAAACCCATCAGCATTCCTTGGAAACCTATACACAGGGTCACTATGAGTTGGAACTGACTCTATGGCACTTAACAACAACAGCAACAATCCTCAAAACACATGCTGCTCCACGAAGGAGGAAAGAAAAAGGTATTCCTTTACCAAGTAATTTCAGAAAATGCTGAGTTAAACCTAGCTGAGTGTCTTAAGGGAAACCCTGGGCATTTAATACAACACATGCTGAATGCTCAAAAGGAGTACAGAACACTTCACAAGTCGTGAGACTACTAAATCCTTCCATTCTCAGACCATGTCCATGAATAACCATTGCTAACAAGTTGGTTCCTACTCAAGCAACCAGGAGACAAGAGGAGGACTGTAGGAAGCAGGCTGTAACTATAGGTAGACTCAAACCACCAACCTTTGGGATGGCAGGCCAAGCACTCTGACCAATGCGCCATTCAGGAGACCAGCATCCCACAGAACACTCTGCAAAACACATCAGTAAAACCACCCTCCATCATTCAGTTCAACTAGCAGATTTCCAATCTCTCCAACCCCTTTCAAGCCAGAATGAAAGGGAAAAGAAAACATACTGTATTAGTCAAGAGCCCTGCCATACATACCATATAGACCGACCAGTGCCTACAGCAGACAGGGTAGACACAGCATTCTAGAATTCACAACCTCACCAATCCAGATGTACCTCTCACCGCCCCCCACCCCAACCCAATGTAGTCCTAACTCCACACAATCACCAACATGCACACACAGAAAAGATTTGAAAGAAATGTATCAAAAGGGTTCATTGAAACCAAATGTACCAGTAAAACAGACTAGAAAGGCAAAGCCAATAACAGCCAACTGAAAAAGTGGTTACAAAGATGTTTTAGTCAGGTATCAAAGGAAAGATTTACAACCTTGGAAACTTACAGGGACACTGGGAGTTGGAGCTGACTCCATGGCACATAACCACCACCAGTTTTTAAGTTGATCATTTTGTATGGCCTATGAATGATGTTATCCATTTTGACAGAAAAAAGGGTCCCCCACCCTTGCTCTAGAGGCTGGAGCCTTCTACAGGAGTGTTGGACTATATTTGTCCTACTGAGAAGCTTCTGCATTCAAACAGTATCTATCCTCTGTGTCCAGATCACTGCCCCTTACCTCTCCTCCATTTAAATCCCACTGATTTCCCTAACCATCCCTCTCCCCTCACCCCTACTCCCCACTAACATCATCTCTTTAACAGAAGTCTTTAGTCCACCCTTGGAGTATTATCTTTTATTACTTTCGTGGTCATTTTCTCTACCCAACCACTCCAATAACTTAAAGGTAAGGTTGGTATGCCTCACACTAGCCTACTACATTCCAATATTTTCTGACAGACTAAACCTTCCACTGACAAGGCGAAAACATTTTAAACTACTATGTAAAATATACAGATCCTGGTGTGGCTCTGAGGGTTAATGCACTGGACTGCAAAATCAGTTTGAATTGCAAGGTCTGTGGTTCAAGCTCACCAGTCGCTCCTTGGAAACCCTATACAGAGTCCTATGGGTCGGAATCAACTCGACGGCACTTCACAACAACAACGTGCAATCTGCAGCTCTGACTTTACCAATCCTTTACACATCACATTACAGCAATCACTTTGTGCGCCAATGTGCTGGTTTCAGGTGCACGTCAGTAGAAAGATAAAACAGCTGGAACCCGCAGGTCCCAGTTACAGTATTTAGTAACTTAATGCTTTCTAAACAATGAATAATAAACTTCTGGAACCATCTGCTATTATTCTCTCTCTGTCTCTCTCTCTCTCTCATACACACATACACACACCATGAAAGCAAACTGACTGCTCTCATAAGGATAGTCAGGAGCCCTGGTGTGGCACTGTCAGGTAAGTGCTCAACTACAAGGTCGGTTCTAACTCACCAGCCACTCCTCTTAGAAACCCTACACAGGGTGGCTATGGGTGGGAATCGCCTCAAAGGCACTTAACAACAACAACATTTATGTAATTATATTACACTTAAAGGATGAAAGGAGTCCTGGTGTGTCACTGTGGGTTAATGCCCCAGACTGCAAAGCAGTTTGAACTGCAAGGTCGGTGGTTCAAGCTTATCAGTTGCTCCCTGGAAACCCTATACAGGGTCGCTATGGGTCGGAACCGACTCGACAGCACTTGACAACAACAACAACAACAGGATAAAATGGAGTCCTGGTGTGGCGCCGTAGGATAAGCACTGGACTGTTACACAACCACAAGAATGGCAGTTCAAACCCACCATCCGCTCCTTGGAATTGACTGGAAGACATTTAACAACAATAGGATAAAATAGGTTACCATAAGAATGACAATTTCAAGGAACATTAAATAGCAAAGGAAAATGCTCAGAATGTAACAAATATATATTACATGACTTGATATAGATTTATCTATATCATCAGACAATATCATTAATATCGCATATAAATAAAATTTTGCTAAAGATAATCCAAAAACGGCTGTAAATGTACACTGACAGAGAACTGCCAAAGATTCAAGCCGAGGATGTGAAACAAGGATATCACAGTTCATGTCACATAGATCTTGGCTGAGAGCAGAGAATATCAGAAAGACATTTACCTGTGCTTTACTGAGTATGAAAAAGATTTCGGCTGTATGGATCAAGACAAGCTATGAACAGCATTGCGAAGAATGATTATTCTGGAACACTTAACTGTGCTCATGAGGACCCCGTACATAGACCAAGAGGCAGAACGATGGTTTAAAATTAGCAAAGATTTGCACCAGGGTTGTATTCTTTCACCATCCTTAGATCACAGCCTTCAGTAATGGCTGCACCTCAATGTGAAGAAGACAAAAAACCCTCACCACTGGACCAATAAACAACATCTACATAAGTGTATCAAAGATTGAAGTTGTCAAAGACTTCATTTTGCTCAGATCAATCACCAACACTCATGGAAGCAACAGTCAAGAAATTAAATGACATACTGCACTAGGCAAATCTACTCAGACCTCTTTAAAGTGTTCAAGAGCAAAGAAGTCAGTTTGAGGACTAAGGTGCACCTGACTCAAGCTATGATATTTTCAATAACTTAATATGCATGTGAAAGTTGAACAGTGACTACGAAAGACCCGTAGAAAAATTGATGCATTTGAACTACGGTGTTGGACAAGAATATTAAAAGCACCATGGACTGCCAAAAGAACAAACCAATTGATGTTGAAGTACAGCCAGAATGCTCCTTGAAAGCCAAGATGGCCAGACTTTGTCTCTCGTACTTCAGACAAAGTCAGGAGGGACCAGTCCCTGGAGAAGGATATTATGTTTTGTAAAGTGGAGGGTCAATGAAAAAGAGGAAGACCCTCAACAAGATGGATTGGCACAGTGGCAGCAGCAATGGGCTCAAACGTAGCTATGATTGTTAAGGCTGGTTCAGGGTCATTGTGCACCAGGTCGCTGAGTCGGTACCAACTCAACAGCACTTAACAGCAACATGTTTTATATATATATATATATATATATATATATATATATATACACACACACACACACACATATACATATATATACATATATACACACACATATACATATATATACATATATACACACACATATACATATATATACATATATACATATATATATATACACACACACACATATATATACACACACACGGAGTCCTGTGGCATTGCAAGCTAATGCTGGACCATAAGGTCGGTTTCATGCAAGGTCAGCAGTTCGAGGTCACCGGCCACTCCTCGGAAACCCTACACAGGATCGCTATAGGTCAGAATCCAATCAACTCAACAATAGTTAACAGCAACAACAATATAACCATGAGGTCCAGTGCATTATCCTACAACATCACACCAACACACACGAACTACTGAATTCTGGATGATTTATTGTTTTGATACATTATAGTGTTTTCCCCCATAAAATATATTATAATAATAAAACAACTACAGCTAAGTCTTTGTGTGGAGCTGTAGGATAAGCACTGGGCTGCTAAACACAAGGTTCATGGTTCAAATGGTTCAAACCCACCAGCTGCTCTTTGGAAACCGTATACAGGGTCACTATGCGTCGGAACCAACTCCACGGCACTTAACAACTACAATAACAAAATTTTTATAACACAGTTTTCATGATTTGGGGGCAGAAATGCAACCTTCTTATAAACTCGCTAAAGGACTACTTTAAAATGTAGGTGCTAAGTTTCCTAACTTTCCCTACAAACTCAGAGCTCACAAAAAGGCCCAGAAACACTGAGATGTGGTCCCCGGCTGCCCTCAACACACCTTGGGTGGTCTGGCCCAGGATTCAGAGGCCATCAGCCAAGCCCCCACCAAAGATGAATTTAGAATGTTTGAATCTTCAATTCTCTACCACTAACGAATAACAAGAAAAAAAACAATCTAGGTGAAAAGTATAAAACACAAGTTATCATGAATTCTACAAGATACCAAGAGATCTTGGTCTTGTACGCCTATCAGCCAAGTAGATATACAGAGGGGCCTCAGACAGTTCATGGAAAAGTATCATTTATCTTTCATCCCATTTTTCCAAACATTCTGAAGCAACCTTGTAACCTTCTTATGTTTGAATTCAAATCCAAGTGATAAAGACAAAAAAATGCACTTCACAATTGACTTGGCAATTAAAAATGAGATTACTAAAAATCAAACAGAATTACATTATTTAAATGTATTAATTGTTAAACACAAACACATACTTCCAAACCACGGAACTTAAATGAACAGTGCTTCTTCAACAATTCTACGGTGTAATTTAAAGCAAAATATGGTATTTGTCAAACTCAAACTGATAAGACATGCTATAAACTATAGCAATAAAAATGAGATAAGATTACTTTTCAGTGCTGATAGTTTTTTTATTATTACTACCATAAAACTATAATCTCTGAAAGACTTTCCCTTCAAGTAATATAGAATAGCAAACTGACATGTATTTTTCTGACTTACTTTTATAGAAATTAATCACTTGATTAAAGATTTTTAAACTATATACAGAAAAGTTGGGAAAAATAGCCAACTGTTTGCAACCATGTATAAATATTTAATAAATAACTTCTAACTTCATTTTAAAATTAGCTTTGTTTTTTAAAAACTTGGTGCTTTCATTTAATGGAACAAAAAAAGCACAGTAGTAGACAGAAGGGACCTTAAATGTCATTAAGTTAGCCTGCCAGCCCTCCTTCCCCAAAGCCAAACTGCTTATTAATGAAAAGTCAGAGGGGATCTTAGAGCTGCAGGTGGCCCATGTTTCCATTAAAGCATATACAAGATCATGGAAACATGGAATGGAAAGATAACGGAATTTTCTCACAAAGTTTCTGAGGCCCTTCTTTATATAATAATTGCCAAGATAATGTACAAACAGAATTATCTCAATACACATGACTAAGCCCAACCCTGCCAAAACAAACAAAAGCGTTCCAACTAAGTTGTCAGAGCAAAAAACAGCTAACCCAACCAGGTGTCCAAAACCAGTTCTCTTTCATATAATAACCATCACACTACACATGAGCTCTCAGGCAAGTCTTTTAAGAAGCATCATGCTTATTCTTAGGGTCCCTAAATGCAAATCAATTCACCAACTACTAGCAGTCAGACCCCTGAGCAACTTTTAAAGGGGAAAAGTCCTAATTTCCTATTCTGACAAAAGTTATTTCTCAACACATTTTAATCATCAAAAGCTGTCTTTTGTGTACGAACATCCCCACCTGCTGGAACAGACATTCCTTACCACTCAAAGTTCTTAAGGGTACAGTTTCCAGTAAAGGTTTTGTAGCTGTTTAAAATAAAACCTGAATACTAAATTTCTACCTAGGGATTTCCTCTACCTCGTAGAACTTCACAAACTGAAGGACCTCTAGTTATTCTTTTCCTAAAGACTTCGTTAAATTAAAACATGGTGCCAGCTACCTTCACTTCTTTCCTTACAGGCCATATTTCCATACAAAGCACTAGTCGCACAGCAACTGTCCCCTGTAGGTTGCCCATCTTTCCAGATCCTATATCCATTAAGACACACACATTATGTCCATTTTCCTCTCATTTCTGTGAGCATGGGATAGAAGCTAACTGAAAGTCAGTACAGTAACACCAAGCTAAACGAGTAAAAGACAGAATCAAAATGTCAAAAACAGGAGTTGGTTTAAAAAACAAAAACACAGAAAGTTACTCTATTAACACCCAGCCCAAAAATAGAATGAAGACTATCCCAGGTGCTTTGAAGAGGTCACTGGCTAGATCTCTAATGTGTCATGAAGTAGATGAAAATATTTCAATAAAATTAAGAGTTTCACTGTTATTATAATGTAGTATTGTTATTGTTAAGTGCCATCAAGTCAGCTGCGACCCATAGAGACTCTGTATAGGGTTTCTGAGGAGCGACTGGTAAGCTTGAACCACCAACCTTGCAGTTCAAATGGCTTTGTAGTCTGGCGCATTAACCCACAGCGCCACTATAGTATATACGACTTGACTGCTCTTAACAACAACAACATATATATATACTCCAGTGTAGTATTAGTACTGCTATTATGAAAGTATTTCTTTAGCGTAGTATAAAGTAACACCAAAGTAGTTTGGTGTTGTCAGAAAAAAAAAAAAAAAAGATTCAAAATGAAATTTGATGTTGAAATATAACTGAAAATACAAGCATAAATTCATGAAAATGCAAACATGAACTATTTTTTAAATAGTTACTGTCCAGCTCTATCCCTAGAGAACTCTGGAAGTAATCTTACACCAATAGCAAGGAGCACCTTTAGCACTTGAATTCACACCTCAAATGCCAGTCCCTGAGTCCTGGTGTGACGCTGTGGGTTAATGAGGCAGACTGAAAAGCCCTTTGAACTGCAAGGTCGGCGGTTCAAGCTCGCCAATTTCTCCTTGGAAACCCTATACAGGGTCACTATGGTTTGGAACCAACTCAACAGCACTTAACAACAACAACAACAATGCCAGTCCCATTAAAAGGAACCTTACAGAACTGGCTGATTCTAGTTCTTCATTGTGGAAGGCACAAGGGGCGGGCTTGGGATAACTATTGTCCCAGAAAGCAAGACAGACTTCAAAAGGCACAAGAGCCAGTTTGAACGTTACCAATCAAACTTGTGGCATGCAACTTGAACACCACAAATAATAACAGAGTCGAATTAAATAGACTGAATCTATGAAAATCTGTAATGATAATGAAAGAGAAAGAAGAGAAAGAAAAAAGGTCACTGGGTCACCATTTGAGGCAGTTAGTAAACTAACATTTAACTTAGAGAACCACAATCATTTAAGGAGAATAAGCACCTAACTGGATCTTCCTTAATGTATGAATGTATTTCAGAATAGCAAATAACTTGGAGGAAAAGCTCTGTTTTTCAAGAATTCCAACTAATAATCCGGGGGGGGCGGGGGGGGAGAGGGAATGGTAGTAGAAAATCGCCATAGCACAAGTTTTAAGTTCCTGGTTCAGGCAAAGCCCTGCAACTGGTTAACAGTGAATCAGGGATCAGTGAATGCTGATGGAGAGATCTAATTCCATAGTGTTTGACATCTGGTCCCAAGAGTCAACCTAGCCTTACAACGCAAGCATCAGCCTATCTCCACCCTGCTCCAGATACCCAGAAGGATGGAGACAGACATTGTCTACTATGTGATGTACCAGAGAGCACCAGCTACAGTGTCATCTAGCCCAAAACCATGTACTTGAACCTACTTAATCCTTTAGATCCAATTTCCAATGTTCTATACACACGGGATAAGGAGCTCAGGTAGCATAGTGGTTACCAGTCAGGCTGCCAACCTCAAGGTCAGCAGTTCCACGGGAGAAAGATGAGGCTTTCTGCTCCCGTAAAGATTTACAGCCTCGGAAACCCTGTGCAGGGTCGCTATAAGTTGGAACCAACTCCAAGGTACTTAACAACAACAGACACACGGGATAAACCCAATGTCGAGAAAGTTAAATCAACATCACTCAGGAGAGAGAGAAAGACTGCTCCAGGTTTAAAAACACAAAGTCACAATAATCACATTCAGTGAGTGATATGGAGTTGGATTCTGCTTTGGATAAGTCAGTAAGAGAAAACATTTTGAAAAGATAAATCTGAATATGGACTGGGTGCAAAGTTGCTTCAGAAAGTTCATGGAGAACTGAAATTAAAAGATAATGCAATTCTTCCAGAAATTTTTGAAGCTCCCTCATGTTGAATTTTGTCTAGGATTAATCCATTTTGTTTACTGGGATGTTGCTTTTAGGTATATCAGATTTGGAAAAGATTTATGTTCATTTTTAAGAGACATACAGTGTTTGGGGATGGAATTAAGATCTCTAAGGTACTAAAAACAATTGACATAAACACAAAGGTGGTTAAATAAAAACAGATGGGGCTATACAAAAGTGCTGACAAACCTACACTGGGCTTGACCACACACGAGTTTAACAACAGGTCAGTGAGAATGAGTTAGACACAATGTGCTTCAAATCAGACAAATTCAGGAATCCTAAATCCTTCCCTAGAGTTCCTTCAATTCTCTTTAGGTTACAAAGGAATAAAAGCGCACTTCTCTTTAGATAATCATAAACTGGGCTCATAACTACACAAATGAGTCCTGTATTTGCTCAGTACTTCAGTATAAAGGCAATAACTGGGGCTAAGGCAAAATACATACAGGTTTCTGGCTAAAAGGCATTTTAAAATCACTAATACATTTAACTCTAAAATTTAAAAAACTCAAATTATAAATATTTTACTGAAAACTATGGCGAGAAAAATAAAACTACAAAAAACAATAATCTAGCCACAGGCTACTTAACTCTTCACACGGCATCCAATGTCTATTATGTTCATCTATTCTATACTCTCTTGTTACCCTCAGAGTTCATTATGACACCCCAAACCATCAAAACCCTCAATGATTCCTAACACCCTTCAGAATCAAATTCTAAGTCTGTATTCTGGCATGGCACAAGCCCGCCTTATCTCTGCTTGCTTTATCCCATCACCTCCCCTAGGCATGTGTGTCATTCCACTGACGCCATCTCCACACCATTTCCTGAACAAGTCTCACTCTCCCACCCCACCATTCTGGCTATGCTTCCCCTTCCCTGGGCACCTCCTCCCCCACCCCCGCCCCACCCTCCCATGTACTTAGTCAATTCCACCAGGAGTTAACAACTCAGGGTCCACTTCTCAAGACACCTTACTAGACCTTTCAGCTCCAAGTGACTTCTTATTCTAAGGTACCAGTGAATCACATACATAGAAAAATTAGCCCCATGGATAAGTAAATGACCTTTCTTTTTCCTTTCATCTCTCCTTGTTCACAAGCTGCTATACTTACCTGATTATCCATTCTTACCAGACACCACCTAAATATGCAGACAGCTCAGATATATAGTATGTGAGGCTGACGAGCAGTTCCACTACAGACAAAGAAGCTGAGGCTCAGAGATCAGTTACCTTGTCCAAGACCACAAGCCAGTTAAGACACCTGCAGGGTCATGATCAGATTTCAGGTGTACTCATCAAGGACTCTTACCACCTCACCCCATCATCTTACGAACATGCAGAGCCTAGGAAGAGGACTTTCACTTTCATGCTGGCACACGCCCGTGCTCCATACACGTGCACGTACCATACAGGTCCTATCCTTGCTAGAACAATGGACACACTGCTGCAACGAAGGTGCTCAGAGCAGCTGCAACAGAGACGGGTGTTGCTGTGCCCTGACCCCAAGCGCAATGCAACAGTGAAATTTCCAAATAATTGATATTTGTATTAGGTTAGGATTTTTTTTTTTTTGCTTAAAAATTTTTATTCGTGTCACGTTAACTCCAACAGTTTTATCCGAGGGATACTGTTAATGTAACACAGGCAAGTGAATGGTTTAAATGCCATTGCTTCGAGTTGCATACAGTAGGATAAGCAGTCAGTCCGCCGGATGCTGGCATTAGGGACGAGATGTGGAGGCTAACCCTAGAACAACACCCAACTCCATGCTATCCATCATCACCCACCTGCCTGGCTGTCATTCTGCAGGGCTGCCTCGCTGATAAATTAGTGGGCTCATCCAAAACAGACGCCAGCATATGTTTCTGACTTAAATTGGTTTGCAATACTAAACCTCTATATTAAATCTTCCCATCAGAAGTGAACTTTTTTCTTGAGCAACAGTTGAATATTATCTTCTGTATGTGACACTGGATTTATTTGTACATTATTTCATAGCTGATGTTCCACTTTTTGCTTCTTAAGAAATTTCAGTGAGTTTAAATCCTGTAAAAATGTCTTTCTCACATTTTACCTCTTAACTATGATAAAGACCAATTTGTTTCGTTTTTTCAAAAAAGAAATTCTAACTCCAAGACTGACTAGCATGGATTTCTTCCTCCAGTCTACTGCAGAACCTCCAATGGCTTTGTCCTCTCACACTCACCAGCAGCCTTAAGCATATGGGAAACGTCCAGAATTGCTCTTCCTCAGTTACACTGACCCCTTGGCACAGGGCCAAAGCAGACGGCCACACCCCTCCCGCCTACATCCTCAGCTGTGAGATGAGGAGCCACAACTTGACCCCAGGACCCTCACAGCCATGGATGTCTATGATCTTCCGAGGCTCCCTCTCCCGACACTGAGCCAAGCTCAAGAAGAAATGGGTTGCTTTTTACAATCCAGCTCTCTAAACTCTTTATAAGACAAATTGGAGACACAAGAAACATGAAATGCATGCGGGGGAGGGGGGGATCAGGTAAAAAATGTCCTGTGTTTTGTCATCCTAGTTCTATTCTTAAAATGTAATGACGACACACACATGCATTATGTCTTTTGCCACTTAATTTCCCAAATACTCCAAATTTTAAAGCCAAGGTTCCCCAAAAATTAGCAACACAGCAGCTTATCATGGTTTTTACCTGGATTAAAGTTAAAAACCAAGGAACTAAGACGAGACTAAGGAGCTCTGGTAGCGTAGTGGTTACGAATCGGGCTGTGAACCTTAAGGTCAGCGGTTCGAAACTACCAGCCGCTCAGCGGGAGAAAGATGAGGCTTTCTACTCCCGTAAAGATTTACACCCTCGGAAACCCTGTACAGGGTCGCTATGGGTCGGAACCGACTCAATGGCACTTAACAACAACAACAACAAGACGAGACTTATTGCCACTATGTATATACAATCTTTTCACCCCTAGTACCAAGCAAGCACCTCTTCACCTCAAAACCATCTTTCTTCTGGAACTTCACCACCACCACCACCACCCCAGCATCCACGCTCCAGAACTTCAAGGGCCAACACACGCACACTGCATGCCTCCCTTTCTATACTCACACACTTACACAAAGCACACATATGAAAGCACACACACACTTTTTCTTCATACCACAGCCTAACATGCAGCCACTTTTTAGTTAGCTGCATTACTTTGACGTTCTTCTGACACTTCAATGCCTTTGAAAAAGATCTAAGACAACCCAACCCAACAGATTCTGCTTTATCATCAAATCATGTGCTAGAAACCCTACAGTATGTTGATCGGTTACACCAAGCCTCAAAATCTAGGTCAATACAAATAAACGTTAGAATGAACATATGAAGCAACATTATAGACATAAAACTGTGCTAGCTTTGTTAAGACTTGCTACCCACTGTCATTAAGTTGATTCCAACTCAGAGACTTGATTGTAGAAGAGCAGACAGTCTCATTATTTCTCCAGAGGAGGCACTGGTGGGTTTGAACCTACAACCTTGTAACTGGTTTGAACTCACAACACCACCTAACTCACAATGCCAACAGGATTCCTGAAAGATTTAGATGTTTTTGTTAAGTGCCATCGAGTCGGTCCCAATTCATAGCGACCCTGTATAGGGTGGTTTCCGAGGAGTGGCTGGTGAGTTTGAACTGTCAACCTTGCAGTTCAAAACTGATGGTCCAGTGCTTATCCTACTTTTTCAGACTTGGCTATTGTTGCTGTTAAGTGCCATCAAGTGAATTCTGACTCATCGCAATCCTGTATAGGGTTTCCAAGGAGTGCCTGGTGGGTCTGAACCACCGACCTTTCAGTTAGCAGTCCAGCGTTTATCCTACAGTGCCATGTGAGGACATAGCTAAATTAATAAATTGATAGATTTTCAAACTAGTTTCCATTTCATGAAATTGGTACAATCATATGCTTGCTATGAACTCTGGATAAAATACTTATGTTCTGCAAGGTACTTAATTTTTTTTCCTGCATTTATTTTAAAACACTTAATGCTAAAGCATTGAAGGAGTCTCTAAAAAGGAAAGAATTCCGTTTTGGTTAAGTGAAAATTTCAATGTCTCAGTCTCTAAGTACCAGCACAGTGCTATGAATGTGTCCGAGTCGAGTCGGTGGCAGTGGGTTGGGTTTTGCTGCTTAAACATGTGCCATTGTGGTAAATGACAAGAGTGTACTCCACTTTCTTCTTCACCTCAAACATTCCAACAGCCCTTGTTTATCCTGAACGGCACTCACTGCTTCCTGCTGTTATTTAGTGTCTCGGATCAGTTCCAACCCTATCGCAACCCTGTATAGGGTTTCTGAGCAACAGCTGGTGGGTTCGAACCACCAACAGTCCAGTGCTTAGCCTACAGCATCTTTCCTACTTAATATAAAGCCTACATAACTGTTGAATAATAACGTTCATAGATACATTGACAAGGGGAAAAGTTACCTAATCCCACAAATGGCAAAACTCTCAAGAGCTGACTTGAACAATAATAGTTTTTCTCTAATTATGAATTGATATGCTTTAGTAAAACGACTGGACAGAGACTATTCTGCTTCAAGTAAATGGTATCTTTATAATTCTCACTCACAACTGTGGCTGTCATCCACTGCTGTTAGGTTCATTCCAACTCATGCGGCCAACAATGGTGCAGACACCAAATTAAGCTCCTTGAGAGCAAGTACTGCTAATGTGGGATTTGTCAAAACTCATTTTATAGGGGGGAAAAAATGTACCTTTTCTTTGTCAAAAACAATCACCAATCAAGTAATACATTTGCTTAAATTATACAATTGCCTACAGATATTTATATATGTTTTCTAATATCTCTTCTGTATTTTCATTTAAAAGTTTCATGTGCATATCCTGCATTTCAGAGACTAAGAGTTCAGAAAGGGTCTTAGTCCGACAAACACTGGAGAGTGTAGATGTACCAGGCTCTGAGTGAATAAATTAAAGAACTACTGCTCACAGGGTAAACTGCGGCAACGCCTGGAGTAGTACCTAACCCAGACTGGGGTTCTAGTTATAGTCAAATTGGTGAAAACAAACCATGAAAAGTTTTACATTAATTTAGCTTTTCTGTTAAAGGAAAATAAAGTCAAGAAAATCTTACTAGGACATTCAATAATCTAGCTATTTTGGGCCCCATTCTGAAATGCCAATTTTGGGGAGAAGTGAAATCATTCCCTAAAAGTTTTCACTAAGGGTAAAATCTTATTACACTTAGCAGTTCATAAGGAAAAGCGTCAGATAAAGGAGGGATCAGGAGGGAAGAATAAAGGCCTATCAATCACAAGAACATTAAAAACATCAAAAAATGTTCTATAATTTCAATGATGATTTCTTGTCATGGGCCCACTTACGAGCTCACCCCAAACCGTAGATTAGATCCGTGGATACTTTCGAAACAGCTGACACACTAATAGATGCAAGCTGCACAGTGGGCTCTGTCTAAAATTGTTTTTTCAAGTTATGAACAAACCCCAGCAACTTCCCAGCATTTTCTACCTTCCAAAGGAAGGTCTCTTTTGCTTTTAACCATAGCACCATCAACCACACAAGTTGCATTAGCAACACTAGCTGTTCAAAAAATTAAACTGTGACTCCGTGAAGCTATTAAAAAGCTGCCCTGTGATCCTAATGGTCAATTCTCTTAGTAGGATCAAATAAATAAATACATAAGAATTTTACAAAACTTTCCTTGTCTGTATACCCTGCTCAAAAAAAAGCCTATCGGCATGCTATTGCTGAAAAAGCATTCTGCTGTCATTTTTACATTACACTTTACTTTTGGCAAAAGACAAAATTCATCTGTTCTTATAGAAAATGGATGCACTTCAATCCGTTTTAGGACAGTGACCAGTGAGATGATGAGAAAAATAAAATGTGCACAGTGCATTAAGACAAATTCAAACTGGCTTGTTTTGATAGGATATTCACAAGCCCTTTGCAAAATGCTGTTTGTAACAAATACACTAAAATATGATAAGCCCAGAGGCTGAATCCCATGAACCCAATTGTGTCCTATCCTTGGGAGGCCAACTCTGACAATCAAACATGTAAACCGAAAAAATGAAACGGAATCAGCCTTCTGCCTCACTGCTTGTTGGTGCGTTTGGAATACCCTCTCTGCCTTCAGGCAAGTTTCCAAAGTACAGAAGGCACGCCCCCGCCCAAATGAGTGACCCAGGAGATCCCAGAAAAGCTCCTTTCCATGCTTGCCTTCATTAGCAGGTGACACCTCGTGGGTCAGGAGAAGAAACGGAGAACTGGCAGGAAAATAAGGACTAAGTATCACTTGCTTCTGGTTGTTGCTGTTAAGGATCTTGGGGTGGATTCTGATATACAGTGACCCTGTATAGTTTCCAAAGAGAGTCATGTGGGTTTGAACCACCAACCTTGCGGTTAGCAGTCCCATGTTTATCCTACAGGGCCACACCAGAAATCCTGATTACTCTTCCTTCCAAGGGCATGGGGACCAGAGCAGAAGCTCCTGGAGAACAGACAAGTGACCTCACCTAATTAAAATACTGATGCCTGTCAGAAACAATTGTGGCATCAGAGACAAAAAGAAGGCCTAAAACTGTAAGGAACCCAACACACACCAGATATCTCAATACCAACAGTCGCGTCATTTTAAACGAAAACTTTTGAAGAAAAGCAAAGTTTCTTTAGAAACACAGGGATATGTGTGTGTGTTAAGAAACCTAAGAGATTGATACATATCCAATAACTAAATGATACATGGAAACATTTACATGGAAGAATGTTAAGTAAATCAAATTTTAGTTTTTAAGAAAAAAGCACACATTTTAAGAGAGAGGGAAAACAATGAGAATCTCAAGTCAGGTCAAGAAGAAAATCTGTTACCCAAAAGAGACGCTCATAAAGGGAAAATGCACACTTTTTTGATCAGAAAATAGAGAATCTCATCCAACCCTGTCTTCTCACTTTCCCAGCCACAGGCTCGTTTTGCAGACTGCCACAAGACAGAGGTTTAGGCTGCCCTACCTCATAAACCATATGCTACGCTTTTCCTTTTCAGCTCTCACCTCCCTCCCAGCTATAAAAATTGAAAGCTCAAATCTGATTTTAAAATAACGAGTTCTCCATTTTTCCTATCTTGGCTTTTGAAATCCAACTGACTCGATTGGATTTTGAAGTCCAATTGACTTCATAATTCTAAACTTCAATATTTTCTACAAACAGAATTTACATTCGAGTACTGCTGTATGTATGTATTTTTACATTTTACTTTCATGAAAAAAAAATTTTTTTTAAACAAACAAACAAAAAAAAACAATTTATAGTAATTGCTTTTGCCTTAGGACGGGCTCATGATTCTGTTAAAAGTTCTTTCTGAGGAGAGCAGTTGAAGAAGGAGGTTTTATCTGCAATCATTTCTAGCTTAATTAAAAGATTTGTAGAAAAAAATAGAAGTATTGAAATTGCCCACTGAAGTCACTTCCTTTCTATAACTGGTCCAACCTAGATTTGTATTCACAACAGAAAAAAGCAAACATTTTGAAGGTACTCCAAGGGAAAAAGACTGACAGTAACAGAGGGCGGAGGAGGAGGAGCTAGCCCATAGGCAAGATTCAGGTAAGGGAATGCCAACACGCAGTCAGCTCATTCAGGTAGGAATCAATAGGAAGGCCTTGGGTAGCAGATTGCCAAACACCAAACTAACTCAATAAAATGTTTAATCCCGAGAAGCAGATTTCTACAAAAGTTTATTTATAAATTTTTTTAAAGTAAAATTGATAAACAGCCTCATTCCCAAAGAACTGCACCCATTGCAACTGTGTTCTCATCTTAACATCATGAAACTAATCTAATCACTCAAGTGAAATTTACAGTTTTATCTACATATAAAAAAAACAATGTCAGCCCTGCGCTCTGAACCAAGGGCAATGAAATTCCTAACCTCCAACTGAAGTCAGGATTCATTGGCCTTGGACAATGACAGGCCACAAAAGGGTAATAGGACTTGCCAAATTTCAGAACAAAATGATGTGGCTACTGAGAGGGAGGTGGGGGGAACTTCAGAAACCAGTGTTTCTTAAGTCACACGGAATTTATAATGGGGCTAACAATGACAGGAAGTAGTTTATTCCCAGCCACGGTATCACCCCTTTTCCTGCATGTTTGTACTGGTCTGATGAAAAAGAGAAAACCAAACTTCCTAGTCATGCCGGTGTCCATTTTAAACATGCTCGATGCCATACAGAAGCAATTTGTACACTGAGGCGGTGAAAAGGCTGTAGCTCAAGGTGCACCGGGATAAGAAATGGTGTAAAATCGGTTTAATGGGGCACCAGGGGTTATATAAAAGATCTCACCCCAAACTCACGGCCTCTAGCATTTGAAATTCGAGGGCCAGTTGGAGAGAAATACTCTTTGGTTGGAGAGAACGACATGCCTGCAATGTCTACAGATTTCCAAGAGTCGACATTATTCTATCCCCAGACTGGAAGCAGGTTAGACAGAAAGCCACCTCCGAATGATCGCTCCAAGACTGCCACCAACCCAAAAGCTCCCATGAGATCTTCGAAAACTCATCAAAGAACTCAAATGTTCACCAAAAGGAGTACTTTCGTGCAAAGCGACATATACGCCGGCATTTCTTTTAAAAACCTCTTATAGCATTTGATTTAATTCTTTCTGCATTTTCATTCAAAGACTGCAGTATTTTAAGAAAGAATAATAATAATAAAACATGTTATTCCCCCCTAAACCCTGACGAGGCCTATTTCCGTGTTTATTCTCTATGGGATCTCTCCTAAACAAACTGTATTTAAGAAAATAAACAACAAAATCAAAGCCCAACGAAAATGGTTACTAACACCTTCAGTTCAGAAATCTACGCCAGGAAGAAAATAATAGTAGCCTGACTTCTGAAACATGATACAAACGGTTCCAACAACTGTAAAGAAAAACGTTTCCCGTGTTTGTCAACACTTACACATAGGGACACGCCTTGGCAGCTGAAGTGCTCTACCCTGATTTCAGTTCCCACTCCATTTAGGGTCGGGCAGATTCTAGCGGATCTCCCACATTTTGCGCCTAACATTTCTCATGGGGTTTTTTTTTTGTTGTTTTTTTTTTTTAAATAATAATAACTGGCGCCCCTTAGCGCTCACATTTGGAAATGAACTCTAGAGTTCCAGCATTTTCTTTTTTTTTTTTTTTTTTGACATTCCAGAAAGTTTTCTGCCTCCACAATCTCACTAATGCCAACACAAATAGGCCAGGGAGAGCCCCTTAAAGGGACAGCCGAGGGTGCGTGCTGGCCGATTCTGGAGCCACCATAGCGGGGGTGGGGGGTGGGGGGGCTGGGGGCTGCGGGAGGTGACCGGCCCGGGGACCCACAGGCCTGAGAGCGGCTCCGGGGTCCCCCGTGTCCAACGTCTGTCCCGGACACGTTTCCGGTCTTTTGTTCTGGGATGACATTCCAGGTCTAAGTGGCCGACGCGTGAGTCCGGGGCTCTATTTTTAACATCTACAAATTGTTGCGAAGATTAAAAAAAAAAAAAAAAAAAAAATACAGCTTTCTTTTCAAATCGTGAAAATCTCGGAAATTCTTGCGGAAAAAAAATATTAATAATAATAGCGCAGGCAAATACGACGCCGAGAAGCCGGCTCTGGCGGCGGTCACGTTGCGCGTTCGGCTCTCAGGCCGGACAAAGTCCCGCCAAGTCCAGCCGAGCCTCGCGGCCGCCGGGACCCTAACTTAGGAAACAAACTCGGCGCTCCCCCAGCCCCCGCGGCCCCCGGGACCCCCCGCTTCCCCGAACAAAGGGGCCGAGTGTCCCCGCGGCCGGGCGGGGCCCCCGCAGCAGCCCCGCGCTACCTTCGTCCAGCAGCCGCTCGAGGTGGTTGAAGATCCCGCAGAAGTTGGGCAGGCTGCTCATGAGCTTCTTGTCGTTCATGAGCTGCATCAGGTAATCCGGGCTGGGCTTGGGCTTCTCCTTGGTTTCCATTTCCCCCACCATAGTCCAGGCTGCGCCGCCCGCCGGGGACCAG
>NW_006408680.1:1708910-1733149 GCF_000296735.1 Chrysochloris asiatica | reverse complement strand
GGGCGCGGGCGGCGGCAGGGGCGCTGCGGGCCGAGCCCTGTCCGCTCCCGAACCGTGCGCTGGCCTCTTGGCGGTAGGGAGGATCGCGCTCCCGCTACCCGAGCCGCCCTCGCCTCGAGGTCCCGACCGGCTGCGTGGTGGCTCGGGCGTTGCACAGCAACGTTGCTGAACGTTCGGGCGGGAAGCGGCGCGGGCCCGGCGCCGACACGTGTGTCGGTATCCGCGGGCGGGCCAGCTAGGCTGGGCAAGGGCAGGGACGGGCCCGCAAGCTCGCAGTGCTCCCGAGGCCGCTGTCCCGCAAGCCGACTAACCAGACTGGAGGCCACTTTGGGACGGTTTGCAGCTACAGTAGGAAATAAAGACCTTGCTCGCAGAGCGAAAGTCAACAGTTTATATCTGAAACTTGTGCAAAAGCATCAGATAGTGGACCTGAGGACATTCCTGCAGTCACCGGAATGTGGCCCACCTAAAGTGTGTACAACTCTGTAGTCCTCGTTAATTTATGGACTGTGGTCAGTCACTCAGTCCGCATCTGCACGTCAACACAAGTCCTTTACGCCGCTGTAACTGTCTATTAATCATGTGTTTTAACGATCAGCATAACATTTAGTTTATTTGTAGTAAAATTATGCTTCAAACACTCAGCTGTGTTTTGAAGTTTTAGTTCTATGGGTGGTACTAAGTGAATTTCAAACATTTCTTTGAATGGCCAGTTGTTTCTGGCCTTTTCATTTGAAAACACAAGAGTTAGTTGTTTTTTTTTTAATTAAGTTCTTTTGGTGCAAGTGTACCAAGGAATACTCTTCAGCCATATGTAGAAATAAAGTTCTAATATATGTTACAGGTATAAAAGAACCTTGAAAACACTGTGCTGGTTGAAATGAGTCCAACTCAAAAGGACAAGCAGTGTCTGATCTCCCCTTAAGTTAAATATCAAAAATAGGCAAACGCATAGAAGCAAACATTGAGAGGTTACCCAGAACTGGGGGGAGGGGAAGTGACAGACAAGCCATTGTTTATGGTGGACTGAGTTTCTCTTTGACTTGATGAAACAATTTTGGAAATACACAAGCATGATGGTTGCTGAACATGGAGAGTAATCAATGTTACTGAATTGTACAATTAATATGTTACTATCAGTTGTTTTTTTTTTTCATTGTTACTTTGGTAGGAGAAATGGAATTGCCTTGGCAGGCAAAATTAAAAACATTTAACTTAATATTTGAATTTTTCTAACATTCAGAGCTCTCAGTGAAGACATAGTGCATCCACTTACCTGATGATGTATTTAAAGGGTAATTTGTATAAATACAGGGACTACTACTTGGGTCAAAAAGTTATTGTGTCTTTTTAAAGTAGTATACCAAATAATTTTAAGTACTTGGCACAACTGACAAGTAGTTTTAATGGGTTTGGTGGGAATTATTCATTGATCAGCTAGTGAGTAAAAGATTTAATCCCCCTTTCTTAATTTAGTCATTTATTGATTGTAATCCTAAACCCTGAGCTGAATGTCTTACAAGTCTATCTCATTTAATCATCAGAGCACCCTCCTGACTCAGGTTCTGCCATTATCTCCTTTTACATAAAGAGAAACTGAAGGAGAAAGACAGTAAGTATCAAGTAAGTCCTACGTCTGGGATCCAAATACTTTTTTGTTTCCTCCACCCCATAATGTTTGCACTTACACAAACCCTAGCCAATAAGTTAGGAGTCCCTAGGCAACAGCTAACACGCTAGCCTGCTAACCAAAAGGTTCAAGGTTCAAGTCCACCTAATGGTGCCTCAGAAGAAAAACCCAGAAATTTACTTTACAAAAGCCAGCTATCCAAACCCCTCAGGATCACAGTTCCACTCTAGACACATAGGTTCACCATGAGTCCAAATCGACTAGACACAAATGGTTTTGGGTTGGTATCCAGTAAGTTGGTTCAACCTTAAGAAATAGTTAATATTCCCACATTTTTCACCCCTAGAAACATGATTTTGTATGACCCAACTAATGGGAGCCTCATCTTTCTCCCGCGGAATAGCTAGTAGTTTTGAACTGCTGACCGTGAGATTAGCAGCCCGATTTCATAACCACTATTCTACCAGAGCTCCTTTGATAATGTTGTTGTTGTTAAGTGCCGTCGAGTTGGTTCCAACCCATAGTGCCCCTGTACAGGGTTTCCGAGCAGCAGCTGGTGAGCTTGAACCACCAACCTTGCAGTTCAAAAGGCTTTGCAGTCTGGCGCATTAACCCACAGCTGTTATCCTTTGATAACAGCTACTGTGTATTGAGGAGTCCTGGTGTGGCACTGTGGGCTAACGCACCGGACTGCAAAGTCAGTTTAAACCACAGGCCACCGACTGGTTCAAGCTTACAAGCTGCTCCTTTGAAACCATAGGGTCACTATGGGTTGGAACCGACTGGACAGCATTTACAACAACAACTGTGTATTGAAGGAGTTCTGGTAGCGGTTACAAATTGGGCTGCTAATCTCATGATCAGCAGTTCAAAACTCCTAGCAGTTCCATGGGAGAAAGATGAGGCTGTCTGCTCCTGTAAAGAATTAAGGCCTCAGAAACCCTGTGCAAGGATGCTATGAGTTGGAACCAATTCCAGGGCACATAACCACCACTGTGTATTGGGGAGTCCTGGTGTGGCTCTGCAGAATAAGCACAGGACTGCTAACCGCAGGGTCATCAATTCAAACCCACCAGCCGCTCCTCAGAAATCCTACACAGCGTCACTATGAGTTGGAATGGACTCAGTGGCACACAACATCAACTGTGTATTGACACCTCCATCTACTTCTGAACAATCAATTCATGAAAACCCTAGGGGCCACAACCATCAGATCTTTGTTGTGTCTGCAACAACAACAGTCCGAACTCTGCATTACCTTTTCAAATACACGTCAGATCATTTCACTTCTCTGCTCAGAGTTCTTCCAGAAAAATAAAGAATCTGAAGTCCTCTTGCCTTCCTGACCTTCTACCTTTCCTCCCCCTTCTCCTAGCTCACTGGCTTGACACCCCACCCCAATCCCTCTTGATCCTCAAACATGCCATGCATACTTTCCTTTCTCCAGGACTTTGCACTCCTTGGAAACCTTGTCCCCATGTCCGCAAACCTGGCTCCCTTACTTTCTCAGATCTCACCTGCAAAGGTCTGTGTCGTTCCTGCTGCTCCAGCTGTGTCCCTTGCCAACAGATGTCTCCACCAAACTTCATCCACCTGACAAAACACCTCTGTGAGTTACTTTATCTGCCACCTCTGGCTGCCCGGTAAGCTACTTGAGAGCAAGAACTTAATTTGTTCTATGTGGAATTCCCAACATCTAGAACAGCATATGAAACAAGGAGACGTTTATTCAGTCCGTTTACGGAAGAAGTGCTTACAATTTTCCTCTATATTATTTCCTTTCATTCTGGAAGTAAGCATTGAAGGTAGACATGACTACGCACATTTTCGAGGTGAAATGCTCAAGAGAAGCAGCTAGTCCAGGACTAATGGGTCCCTCTGTTATAGTTTTCAGGGGAGACAATTGAGCTACCTCCAAGCCTCCACTGTTCATTTCCCTCTCAACCTGCGTAATGCCATTTGAGTAAAGGAGTCCTGGCAGCGTTGTTGGACTGGTAACCACAAGGTCAGCAGTTTGAATCTACCAGCTGCTCCACAGGAGACAGATTGAGGCTTTCTGTTCCCTTAAAGATGTACAGCCCTGGAAACCTTATACAGGGTCACTGTGAGTCAGAACCGACTACATGGGACACAATCACCACCATCACACAATCCGTGCTCCACAACTGGTATGGTAAGTGCATTCATAGGATCACAATGTTCACAGATTGCATGCATGGAGTGAGCTTCCAGTTGAGAATTATCTACTATGTGAACACAAAAATGGTTCCCCGTTGTGACATCAGTAATTAATGACCTAATTAATCACAAGTGGAAATGTATTGTCCATTCTCTCAAATGTGATTGGCTCTGTTTACTTATTAAGAGCCCTGGTGATACAGTGGACTAAGCTTTGGACCACTAACCAAAAGGCCAGCCTTTAGAAGGGTCAGCGGCCCCTCTGTTTCCTAGGACAAAGCTACAGCAATCTGCTTCTGTAGTGATGTCCAGCCTCGGCCTGTTCTATAGGGTCATGATGGCGTTTAAGATAGTGTGACAGTATTCCAAGAGGTTTCTTTCTTCCTTGCCGTGGAGGTCTTGCAGGGAAGAACACGATCCTTGGACTCAAGGCTCTGCCTTGGATGGCTTTTTGTTGCAGTATTCTTGTGAAATGGGAGTGGGTCTCTTGACAAAGTGACCCTTTGTTTATTGTCTTTATAGATTTCTTGAGTATCCTTTTATTCAGATGGCTTCTTGTTGTTAAATGCTGTCGAGTCAGTTCCGACTCAATAAATCCTGTGTAGGTGTATCTGGGCCTGTAAATCTTTGCAGGAACAGAAAGCCTCCTCTTTCTCCCACGGAGTGGTTGGTGGGCTCACATTCATATGGTCTGAAGTCCACTGTTTGTCCTCCAGAACCATCATGCTCCGCCAAGTGACTTGTTAAGTCCCGGCGAGTCGGTTCGGACCCATAGAGATCCTGTATAGGGTTTCCGAGGAGCAGCTAGTAGATTGGAACCTTTGACCTTGTGGTTAGCAGTCCAGTGCTTATCCTGCAGCACCACTATCATCAGGTATTATTTAAAAGGCTGGAAATTGTACATTTTAAGTGTGAATATCTTAGTCAGCAAATATTTGAATACCTGTTATGTGTAAATACTCATCCTTAGCCCTGAGGCATTCACAGGAAGCCAAGCCAACTTTTGAAGAGTCTGGACGTGGAATGAGGATTATCATTCCTGACGTCAGATGGATCTTAGTTGAAAACAGAGAATACCAGAAAGGTGTTCAACTGTGCTTTATTGACTATGCAAAGCTTTTCAACGTTGTGGATCATGATAAGCTATGGACAACATTACAAAGAATGGGTATTCCAGAACACTTAATTGTGCACATGAGGAACCTGTACATATACCAAGAGGCAGCCTTTCAACAGAACAAGGGGACACTGAATGATTTAAAATCAGGAGAGCTATGCCCCAGGGTTAGGATAAGCACTGGACTTGACCCTAAGGTCTGCTGTTCAAACTCACCAGTGACTCCTTGGAAACTCTATACAGGGTCACTTGCTATGAGTCAGAATCCAATAGATGGCTCTTATCAACAATAACAATTCCATCTGTATGCTGAGCAAATAGTTCGAGAAACTGGAGTATATGAAGAAGAATTTGGCCTCAGGATTAGAGGAAGGTTCATTAATAACCTGCAATATGCAGGTGACACAACCTTGCTTGCTGAAAGTGAAGGGGACTTAAAATACTGATGAAATGCCTTCAGTATCATTGTACCTCAATATAAGAGAAAACAAAAATCCGTACAACTTGACCAATAAATAACATCATGATAAATGGAGAAAATATTGAAGTTGTCAAAGACTTCATTTTCCTTGGCTCCATTATCAACACTTATGAAAGCAGCAGTCAAAATTTACATTAGGCAAATCTGATGCCCAAGACCGCTTTAAAGTATTGAAGAGCAAAGATGTCATTTTTGACATCAGAATTAAGGAGCCGTTGACCTAAGCCATGGTATTTTCAGTCACCTCACATGCATGTGCAAGTTGGACAATGAATATGGCAGACCATACAAGAATTGGTGCATTTGAGATATGGTGTTGGAGAAGAATATTGAAAGTACCATGGACTACCAGAAGAAGAAAGAAATCTGTGTGGAAGAAGTATAGCCAGAGTGCTCCTTAGAAGTCAGAATGGCGAGACTCTGTCTCTCATACTTTGGACATATTATCAGGAGGGGCCAGTCCCTGGAGAAGGACATCATGCTTGATGAAGTGGAGGGTCAGCGAAAAAGAGGAAGGACCCCAGCAAGATGGATTGGCACAGTGGCAGCAGCAATGGGCTCAGACTTAACAATGAGTGTGAGCATGGTGCAGGATTTGCCAGTGTTTTGTTCTTGTAGTGCACAGGGCCACGCATAAATCGGGACCAACTCAACAGCACCGAACAACAACAACAGGTGATAAAGACAAAATGCCCTGAAGATAGGAGTGACCAGGAATCTGGAAGACCACCCAGAGTCTGGGGAAGGGACCACAGTGCTAAAGGAAATCTTGGAAATCTAGGTGTGAGTGGCTGAGACTCCACATTGCATAGAAGATGCTAGATGTAGGTTAGCCTCCAGTGACCAGCTAACGAGCTTGCTGCTCAAGAGGCTGGGGTTCTTTCTAATCCAAGGAGATGAATCCACACGAGTAGTAACATGGATCTCCTTGAAGCCAGGCATGTTTATCTCTTAGTGTAAATACAGCGTTTGCTAACTGAAAGGCATTGAGATCGTCATTGTATGGTCTTTGAAACCACCAGCATGATTGTTCAGATCTAATCCCTTTTATACTGCTGGACAGAGCTCACACAGTATAAAATTTCCACTAACCAGACCTTAAAGGAAACTTTTGAGACAGAAGCATCCTCAGCCGATAGGCAGGCAACATGCTGGGCAATCCAACCTGTAACCTGTAACCAATGAATTGGAGAAGTATGATGTGGCATTACAAATGTGTTTTGTTTTAATCGGGCTGATTCATGGATTTATGATCACGAAACAACATCAGTAATATTCCCCTGGACTGGGTGAGTTTGTTTTGCTTTTCCTCCAGGATCTTGATGCTTCAGGATATTTCAAAAAGAATCTGGGTTTCATTTTTTCACACTAAAAACCAGATATCCTCAAGGTGACTAGCATTTACAGACTTCCTCCTAACCTTCCCAAGTCCTTAGCTCACTGAGCACACAGCAGCCCTGAGTTAATAATTAGTCCCACTTTATAGTTGAAGAAGCTGAGGCTCAGAGGGTTAACTAAGTAACGTGAGCAGTGTCACACAGCTGGCTAATGCTGGGGACAGGATTCACGCCAGATATTTTCAAGTCCTGTGAACTTTTTTAAAACTACAACTGGCCCTTCTGTGTTAAACTGGGGGTGGGGGTAAAAGGACAAAGCCATATCTTTTGATGGCTAAAATTGCTGTTATCTTCGAGACTTACATTTTCCATTATCTAGTGGTGCCGTGGGTTAATGTGCTGGACTGTAAGAGCAGTTTGAACCAAAAGGTCAGCAGTTCAAGCTCAACAGCCGCTCCTCGGAACTCCCATACAGGGTCACCGTGGGTCAGAACCAACTCGAAGGCATTTAACGACAATAGTCAATGATGAAGGAATCCTAGCAGTGCAATGGTTACGTGCTCAGCTGCTAACTTAAAAGGTCCAAGGTTCAAACCCACCAGTGAATCTGTAGGAGAAACACCTGTTAGTGTGCTCCCGTAAAGATGCCAGACAGCCTACGGGGCAGTTCTCCTCTTGTCACCTGGGGTTGCTATGAGTCCGAATGGGCTCAGGGACACACAGTAGCCAGGGATGATGGTGACTCTTTTCCAGCACTGAACCCTTGGGGATTTTTTTTTTCTTTTCCCACAAGATGAGGTCACTCTTGCCTCCCCCCAGACTTTTAATAGCTTTATTGAGATATAATTTACATACAATAAACTGCACATAGTTTCAAGTGATAGTTTGATAAGTTTGACATATGTTATTGTTGTTGTGAAGTGCTATCGAGTCAGCTCCAACCCACAGCGACCGGGCATAGGGCCCCTAAGGAGTGGCCAGTGAGTCCGAACCGCCTACCCTGCAGTCCAAACCGATCCCAGGGCCAAGTACCTATCCTACAGTGCCACACCACAAGTCCAGTGTACATGCATCCACAAAAGCATCACTACTGTGTCGACTCTTAGTAACCCTGCCCTGGATGTCCACGGAGAGACTGGTGGGTTTGAACTATCAAACTTTTGGTTAGCAGTCCAGTCTAGCACTAAACTCTTGTACCTCATATTGCTGATGTCAGAGACTGGTTTCTGATGTAATGGGTATGTTGTTGTTGTTGTTGTTAGGTGCCATCAAGTAGGTATCCACTCATAGCATCCTTATGAACAGCAGAATGAAAAACTGCCCAATCCTGGGCCAACCTCACTATTGTTGCCACGCTTGAACCCATCGATGCTGCCACTTGGCCATTCTATCTTGCTGAGGGTCTTCCTCTTTTTCTCTGACCCTCCACCCCACCAAACATGATATCCTTCTCCAGCGACTGGTCTTTCCTGACAATATGTCCAAAGCATGAGAGACAAAGTTTGGCCATCTTGGCCTCCAAGGAGCACACTGGCTGTACTTCGTCCAAAATGGATCTCTTGGTTCTTTTGGCAGCCCATGACTCTTTCAATATTCTCCTCCAACACTCAAGGCATCAATTCTTCCACAGTCTTCTTTATTCACTATCCAATGTTCACATGCATATGAGGTTATTGAAAATACCATGGCTTGGGTCAGGTGCACCTTAGTCCTCAAGCTGACATCTTTGCTCTTCGACACTTTAAAAAGGTCTTGTGCAGCAGATTTGCCTAATGCAATATGTCTTTTGATTTCTTGACTGCTGCTTCCATGAGTGTTGATAGTTGATCCAAGAAGAATGGAGTCCTTGACAACTGCAATCTTTTCTCCATTGATAAGAATGTTGTTTATTGGTCCAGTGGTGAGGATTTGTGTTTTCTTTACATTGAGATGCAATCCATACTGAAGACTGTGCTCTTTGATCTTCATCAGCAAATAGTTTAAGTCCTCTTCACTTTCAGCGAGCAAGGTTGTATCATCTGCATATTACAAGTTGTTAATGAGTCTTTCTCCAATTCTGATGTCACATTTTTCTTCATAGAGCCCAGCTTCTCGGATGAGTTGCTCAGCATATAGGTTGAATAAGTATGGTGAAAGAATACAACCTTGTCACACACCTTTCTTAATTTTAAGACCCATGTTAGAGTTCCAAATTTTTATAATCATTAACTCAGTTAACAATCATTCACAACTGAATCATATCATCCGATCTCTATCATCCCCCACCTTCTCTTACCAGGACCCATCAGGAAAAGAGTCCTTTGGTGGGAGTTACAGAGACTAAAGTTAGAGGAGACATAATTTACTCACAAAGTGGTAATGAGGGATTTATAATGAGGGTGTTCAGATTTGTGCTTCCTGCAGTTAGAAAAAGCAAAACAAAAACATTTAAGGTTTTTGTTTTCCACAGAAAATGTTGTTGTTGTTGTTAAGTGCCGTCAAATCGGTTCCAACCCATAGCGACCCTATATAGGGTTTCCAAGGAGCAACTGGTGAGCTTGAACCACCAACCTTGCAGTTCAAATGGCTTTGCAGGCTGGCGCATTAACCCACAGTGCCACACCAGGACTCCTCCACAGTAATTATGATGGTACCAGCATTTACCATAACTGATCCCTGTCAAAAGGGTTCAAACCAAATCATCTTCCTCCTTTTCCTCTTGACACAGTTCAACATAACCATAGAAGAAGACTCCCAAAACTAAAGAATTGTGTCTATAGCTCTTTGTGGGGAGTGTCTGCTGGCCAGTGATCTCAGTAACTGACTACTTGTTTAGATGAATGAAGGGGAGTGAAAGAAAGTCACAAGAGGCAGACTTGTACTCCAGGGAGGATGAGAACTGTGCAGATCACTCAGTCCGAGGGGAGGCCCGAGTGCTTACAGAGCAAATGGAAGCATCTGAAAAGCTCTCTCTGGCCCTGGTGACACAGGGAAAAGAGGAGTGGGTCGCCTGGGGGTTGGACGCTACGTGTATCACTTTTGCAATGTGGCCAGTGATTCTAGATCAATATTTTGGAATGTGAGCTGCATCCCACTCAGCAAGAAACTCCCCACCCCTCACCCCCAGCAACTGGGCCATAGCATCCATGGTCCCAGACAAGTTAGAAAAACAAACACCCTTTCTTTCATCATAAAGGGGGTTTATACCTGGAGTCCTGGTATGGCACTGTAGGATTAAGTGCTGGATTGCTAACCACAAGGTTGGACTTTCAAACCCAACAACTGCTCCTCAGAAACTCTATACAGGGAGTGACTCGACAGAACTTGAACAACATCCGCATATCTAGTATGATGACGGATTTTATCAAAATACATTTGAATTTCTGATTCAGATATAAAATTAAATAGAAGCAATTATTCACAACACTAATGGTCAGCCAGTACACATACCCACAGGGCTTCAGCAGTTTTTAATAGTGAAATTTCCCTGCACTCCCCACTGCCAGACACTCCCCTTCCCCAGGGACCCCACCAGGTCTGATTTAGGGCCACACCATACTCATAGTCTCACTGTCCCATTTCCCCCCAGATCTTGTTTTAATAAGCAGGTTTTCTTTCCCAGAGTGGAAAGCCGACTAGTCGTCCTCCTTACAATTAATTAATTCTTTATATTCCACATCACAAATAGGGCTCGGCCCCCGTCTGAGGCCATTTGTGTTCCTCAGCTGAACTCCTCAGCAATACTGATGATGCCAGCATTTGCCATTTCCTAATTATCCTGTCTAAGCCCATCTGCGAAAATGTGTTCCATTTTTATAGATCTTCGAAGGCCACCAGCTTGATGAAGCAGCTTCATTCCCCTCAGTTTTTCTCCAGTCCGTTTGTAGCTGTTCTCGTTCTCAGATGGAAATAAGATACGACATTGTAGAGGGAGTAACACTGTCTTTAACAGTTCAGACTGGGGCCCTATATTTAGAGTGTGAGCCTGGGATGAAGTGAAAGTGGGATCGGCAAGCCGGGGGTGGAGGGCTGAGGCAGAGCTGGGAGTG
This sequence comes from Chrysochloris asiatica, assembly GCF_000296735.1. Lineage (NCBI taxonomy): Eukaryota > Metazoa > Chordata > Mammalia > Afrosoricida > Chrysochloridae > Chrysochloris > Chrysochloris asiatica. Next base: position 1,722,378 of record NW_006408680.1, on the reverse strand, counting down.
GAAGCTAACCAGTGAAGTGAAGGAACCTACACGCAAGGAGTTTGGGGACAGCCATCTGACTTGCAGCCAAGGCTTCTCTGGGCACCAGGACCTCTGTCCTCTGGGGACCAGTCAGAGACGTGACTTTCTGCTCCTGCTCAGCTGACCAGGTTTCAACATGCCTGCTGGTGCCTGGTTTCCTGAAGGCACGCTTTCCCTTGACCAGAAGGTCCCCACCCAACCCTGTCACTCTGCAGGGGACAGAGGTCCTGTGGACACATTAAGGGGCTGGCTCTGCTGAGACAGAGCCCTTAGGAACAGCCTTCCTGCCCTGCTCACAAGTACTTCCTTCTGCCTGGTGGCTGGATGAAACAGGAATACCTTCGGCCCACTTCTCAGCCGCTTCCCAGGTTACTGGAAGCAAACTTACCTCAAGGAGACCAAGTCCCAAAGAGTCCCTGTGGAGAATTTGCAGGTGCTCTGAGCAGTGGCAGAGCCCAGGGGTGAGAGCAGGAGCCTCAGTTTTGCCTGAACTATGCACCTCCCTTTCTTTTCTAACCTGTGCAATGGGTCTGCGCAGCACAAGAATGCGGTCAAGTTTACACAGGAGCATGGTAAGGCAGAGCCCAGCATCAGCCCCGGGACTCTGCAAACATTCTCTGGGCACAGCGGGTTTTTCAGTGGAAACGTGAAGTCTGGATTCAACTTCTAGCTGTTAATGCTCATGGCTTTGGAAAAGTGAATAAATATCTCTATTCATTGAAATTTTATCCCTCAAGCTTAAAACAATGCTGTCATCTGTTTATGTGTGTGTGTGTTTGCTGCATCTTATTGCCCAAGCCATTTCCTGTTCCCAGGACTGTTGTCAGGAGGAAGTAAAAGTGCAGGTCACCAGATGACAAGGAGCATGTCCCACCAGCTGTTTTGTCATCGGTCACGCGGTCACCTTAGCCTGGCCCTGTCTCCGTGTTCTTCTAGACCCAGTTACCAGCCACCACCCATAAAATCAGTTCTGAGGGAGGGGGACAAAAAACTCCTGTTCATAGTGCGTGAGAGACCGTGGAAGGTTCCAGCAGGTTCAGGACACGGTGCATAGGCCCCGGCCCCAGGGCCCTGCGGGCACTCCCCATCACACCACATTAGTGCAGCTGTGGGTGTCAAGCCAGTCGCTGCTATGGGTGCGCAGGTTCACGGGGTGGTGAGCCCCCTGCAGCTGTGGAAAGGATTTTTCTCATCCTGACCCCCAGCTGCTTCAACACTCTAGAGGCCCCTGTCCACCACTCAGCCAGACCAAATTCCTTGCTTGCCCCAGCTGGTTGGAAGGGAACAGACATGAGTACACTTTGTTACCACAGGTCCTCTTTTGAGGAACGTAAATTCTGAGTGTGATGAGGGAGGAAACAAATGTGTATATATCCGTAAGTGGTCCTGGAGTGCCATTGGATCACCATGAAACAGCTAGGACGAATGGGGCCCACCTCTGGGACATATAGAGCCCACCTCCAGGAAGAATGGTGACCATATCAAGGAAGCACAGTGACCACCTCTGGGGACCACAGTGACCACCTCCGGGAAACATAGTAACCGGCTCTAAGAAATGCATCACTCCACCTCTCAGTCTCTGGGGCCTCCCTAATGCTAACGGATCCAGTCTTAGCATCAGCAAGGTCACATTTCTTAGACTCACATTTCCGCCCAGCCCCCAGGCCAGATGTGTGATTTTAAAGGTGCCAAAGTGTTTTTTTAAGGAGCTCTGGTAGCATTGTTGTTGTTGTTATGTGCCATCGAGTCGGTTCCGACCCATAGCGACCCTGTATAGGGTTTCCGAGGGTGTAAATCTTTACGGGAGTAGAAAGCCTCATCTTTCTCCCGCGGAGCGGCTGGTAGTTTCGAACCGCTGACCTTAAGGTTCGCAGCCCGATTCGTAACCACTACGCTACCAGAGTGGTTACAAATCGAGCTGTGAACCGCAAGGTCAGCAGTTCAAAACTACCAGCTGTTCCGCGGGAGAAAGATAAGGCTTTCTGCTCCCGTAAAGATTTACAGCCTTGGAAACCCAGTACAGCGTCATTATGGGTCAGAACCGACTCCATGGCACTTAACAACAACAACAACAAAGTGTTTTTTACAGCATAACTTCAAAATGAAGGTGGTGACACAAAGAATTAAATTCAGGTAGCTGAAGAATAAAGGGAGGTTTCAGATCAACAGTGCGGCTCCAAAGTGAAACCTACCCCCAGGGCAGCACAAATGTCCCAGAATTTACATTCACGTCCTCTGTCTTCTCATTCACCTAGAGGGTGGTGCCTTATCCCTCGCCACCTGGAGTTGGGATGCCAACTGAAAGATAATTGAACCCCTGGCATTGTAAGGGACCCAATAAGAAGTTCCCTCTGACATCTGTTTATACAGAAATGATTTATCTATTGTAACATATACATAACAATTACGCACAAGTTCAGGTGATACTATTCCCTAAGGCAAAGTCTCCCTAGGTCACTGAGCTGTAACCTGCTTCGTGAATGACCTAAGTCTGGTGCAGCACACAGCTCTTCCTTTGGGATGTCTCCTGTCAGGTACAATGCTTGCCTGCTGTCCCCTTCCATTGTCTCTGTGACAGTGGCCAAGGTCATTTCCTACCAATCCAACAGCCTGGTAGAGTCTCAGGGACCTATGAATGACGTTCATCCTGAAACCGGCTGGCGTGATGTGATCGGATGTTTTCTCTATAATGTAGTTAAAGTTAGAGCTGTGATCTATGTACCCTGTAACCTCCTTCTTAATGTCTACCATTGGACTTCCTGGATAGAAAACTTGGCTAACATCTTAACATGTTATTGTGAGGTGCCATCAAGTCAGCCCCAACTCACAATGACCCTGTGTACAACAGAACAGAACACTGCCAGTCCTCTGCCATGCTCACTCCTGATGTTATGTTTGATTCCATTGGTGAAGCCACTCAATCCATCTCATTGAGGGTCTTCCTCCTTTCCACTGACCCTCCACTTTACTAAGCATAATGCATATTTAAATGACTGGTCAACTTGATCAAATCCCGCAATACTGGTGTTCACTGACATTCCCCCCTTCAAAAGTCAGAAGGGGGACCCAGGTCTGGGAAGAAAGTCTGAGTGCTGATCACACATCACGAGTTCTTCTCTGCAGTCCTGCTGTGTACTGAAACCACAAGATCCTTGGCCTAGCAGTTTCCATGGGAACTTGAAGTTGGGGAGCCAATTCGCCCTTCACAAGTGTCGCGCTGTAGGTTATATCACTATTAAATGTCCCTGATCCCTAAATTCTTACCAAAGTTTGTGGTCTTTCTTCCTGAGGTAATTGAAACTACACAGGGAGTCAGAGGTAAGTACGAGGGTGAGTCAAAAGTTATGAGCACTCCGGTTATATTTAAAAGTCCATCCATGACTGATGACAACACTGAGCGTGCACATGAAATAATTCTGTCAACTAGACGAGTGACAGTGGATTAAGTGGCAAATCACCTGCAAATCAGCCATAGCTCTGACTATGAAGTCATCCATGGCAGACTTGGGTTTTGAAAAGATTGTGTGAGATGGGTACCGAAACAACTTAAGGAAGAGCATAAACAGGAGCGTTTGGCCATCTGTAAACACAATTGGGACCAATACGTGAAGGAAGATAAAAGTTTCTTTACAAAATCATCACTGGTGATGAAACAAGGACTCATCACTCTGAGCCTGAGAGGAAACGGCAGAGTATGGAATGGAAACATCCTCAACTGCCGACCAAGAAAAAGTTCCAAAGTCAACCATCAGCTGGAAAACTGATGCTTACGGTTTTCCCGGGATTCTCAAGGACCAGTAATGGTACACTACCCAGGAAAAGGTTCGACAATCAACAGTGCTTGTTACAGTGAGATGCTCACTGAAGATCTGAAGCCTGAACTTGGAATTAAATGCAGAGGACTGCTATCTAAGGACATTGTGATCGTGTACGATCACACTACTGGCACTCTGCAAAAACTTCCTTGTGAGGTTTTAAAGCATTCAATAGTCTTAGTCTTGCTCCATCGGACTTTCACCTGTTTGGTCCCCTGAAAGCAACCCTTCAGCACCGAAGATTCACCTCTGATGATGAAGCGAAGACAGCGGTGCATTCTTGGCTCGCAGCTCAGCATGAAACATTTTTGAATATGGGAATACGAAAGTTTGTTGACAGATGGACAAAGTGTATTTACAAGCAAGGAGATTATGTCAAAAAATGATGCATTTGTCTTTTCTAAAAATTGATAAGAATAAATTCTGCAGCCACAGTGTGGATAATTTTTGACTCAACATCGTAGATTTAGCTACTCCTTGATGGTAGCAGTAACGTCAGGATCTGGAGTTGTTGTTGTTGTTGTGAAGTGTTGTAGAGTCAGTTCTGACTCATCGTGACCCTGTATAGGAATTCCTGGGAGTGGTTAGCAGTCCAGTGCTTATTCTACAGTACCACACCAGAAATCACAGAGTTGCTACATGTCTCAAAAGAACCCGTGTGAGTTCAGTAGTGAATAATTGCTATCAGGACTGATTGTGAGTGTTGCAAATGTAAAGGTAGAAGTTTTGTAACAAAAGGAAGGGAGTGGTTGATCTTGCAGTCCAGGAGCAGAGGACCCTGGGACCATCAAGGGAGAAGGGCGGAGTGCTGGGCCCTATCCAGAGAAGCAGTGACACCAGAGATGGAAGCAGAGACGATGACGTGGAGAGATGGAGCCGCTGGGGACTCTAGACTCAGGGAAGGAGAGGGACTGTGTGCTGACGGCCCCAGGGGGCAGGCTTGCCAGATGTACCTTTGGTTGTTTGAATGGATATATATTTCTGAGTGCTTTGGTATACTCCAAAGAAATAGAGGGATTGGAAGCAAATGCTGTTGAATGACGCTGCATGGAGGGGATTGTAATCAAACAAATCATAGTAGGATGAATGTAAAGCTGATGTTCTACCAACTATCAATTCACAATAAAAACTATCAAAACAAAACAAAAAAATATATATATAAAGAACCTGTGTGAGAAGCCTAGAGCCCTGGTCCCATCTCAGGCCAGTTGCCCTTCACCCTGAACCTTCATTTTATTCTTCCTAAATTTGTCCCCAACAATTTAGGTGACCAGCTACTTCCATGCCCTGTCCTCCATCCCTGCTCTTCCCTTGGACTTCCCACAGAGCCGAACACAGTGTCTGTCTTCCGCCTTTCTTCACTGCTACTGCTTCCAAAACAAGCACAAATTAGGGAAGAAGACCCGAGTTTTAGTTATAGGACTGTCGAACACTGGGGGAAATTAGAAGGTTGTAAGGACTCTCCAAAGTGACCAGCTGTGGTTGCTAGCATCTAACCTCATTCATGTTTCAGTGAAATCCAGTTTCCCGCATGTTCTGACTTGTCTCCCCTGGAACTAGAGGTCTTGGCATTTTCTCTGTGACTGGGTTTGGGGGATACTGCCCTTTGACAATGAAGAGAGCTCCCTCTTGGGTTTGTGGCTACATGTCCTGACCTTCAGTTGGTCACCATGGTCCCTTCTGGAGAGTTCTTAGGGGTCTATCTCCTTCCCCGAATGGCCCCCAAAGATTTCTCATTCTATATATCTCTAGACTTCTACATCCTATGTGACTTCTAGAATCCTCCAGATGAGCAGGGCTCTTTGTCATCCAATGAAAACATAACAGTGTAATGCTCAGATGTTCTGCTGCGCCACCTCAGGCAAACCACCTGCAAATGAGAGGCACCGGAGGGAAATTGTATTTTATTGGTTTAAATGTTTATTTTCAGTAGGGAAATGAGAACCACAATCAGCACCAAGCTCGCTCCTATGAGGTGGAAATCATACATGTTCCCACTCTCCAACTTTTCCACCAGTTCTAACACCAGCCCTTCCTCTCATAGCACTGCCTTCCTTTCTGCTGGCTGCGATAATTCACTGCAACGGCCACACAGAACTCACAGATAATACGATGAGTTTTTACTAAGGGTTTACTAAGGAAGGCACAGGTTACATTTCAGGATCAGGATCAACCTAGAAGTAACGGGATACACGATACAGTTCATCAGTCGGGACATTTTCTACCCAAAACAGCTCTTAGCTCCTGCTAGTTCTCCACTCATCTGCAGAATATGGTGGCAGAAGAAGTAAAGACTGCTGGCTTTTCACCCAAGTTTATTTCCCGTTCCTCCTGAGCACGCAGGTCATCAGCATGTGGACCCCTGTCTGGCCTGGCCATCAAAGTCTCTCCTAACAGCCTCTACTGTGATGTGTCCCATTGTGGCCAGCTGGAATGTGGACTTCCTGAAGAAGAATCAACTTTCCAGTGATCTGTGGTAGCTTTAGTTTTTGTCTTTTGCTATTATTGTTAGCTGCTGTACAAAGGAGCAAAACACTATCCAATTCTTAGTCCCATGATCAATTGTAGGTCAGACGGCTGGGATCCATGGAGTGTTCACGGGCTGATCTTCAGAAGCGGATCACCAGACCTTTCTCCCTATTCCATCTCACTCTGGAAGCTCTGCTATATCCATTTAGCATCATCTTAATACACAAACCATCTCAGTAGCTGTGCAGGAAGCATTGGCTGGGGATCAAACCTACTTCCCTCTCATGAATGGTAAGGATGATATCAATTTTAACTTCCTTCTGCTCTTTTCAAAAAGAGGACCTCTCTCTCTCTCTCTCTCTCTTTAATGGTGCGTCTACGTGTGGCTTGGGTGGGGCATAACACCTCCACCACTAAATGGCAGCCCACAGTTGCCCTAGGCTCCATGCTATTGGCCATTATGATTGGTTCAGACGTGGACACTTGCCCCAAGGCAGCCAATTAACTATTGCTACAACTCTTCTTGAAGCTCTTAGAGAAAAACGTGGTTGTTAGGTGCCATTGAGTCACTTCCAACTCATAGCAACCTCATGCACAACAAAACAAAACACTGCCCGGTCCTTCTCCTTCCTCACAACTGTTGTCATCTTTGAGTCCATTGTTGCAGCCAGCCATGTGTCAGTCCATGTCATTGGAAGTCTGCCCTTGTTTGCTGACCCTGCAGTTTTCCAAGCATGATGTCCTTCTCCTGGGACTGGTCCTTCCTTTCCAAAGTACATGAGACAAAGTCTCTCCATCCCTGCTTCCAAGGAGCATTCTGATTGCATTTCTTCCAACACAGTTTGTCTGGGGTGTTTTTTATCAGTCCAAGGTACTTTCAAGATTCTTCTCTAATCCCATAATTCAAATGTATTGCTTCTTCTACTGTCTTCCTTATTCATTATCCAACTTTTGTAATGCATAGGAGGTGATTTAAAATACCATGGTTTGGGTCAGGCGCACCTTAGTTCTCAAACTGACATCTTTGCTCTTGAACACTTTAAAGAGGTCTTGTGCAACAGATATGCCTAATGCAATACATTGTTGGATTTCTTTTCTGCTGCCTCCGTAAATGTTGCTAGTGGATATAAGCAAAATGAAGTCTTTGACAACTTAAATCTTTTCTCCATTTCTCACAATGCCATTTGTTAGTTTCCTTTTCAGTGGAGTTACTACTTTGAAGAGCTGAAAGTTAGTGGTGCAGTGGCTCAAGCATTGGGCTGCTAAACAAAGGTTGGCAATTCGAACCCACCAGCTGCTGTGGCTTCTGCTTCCGTAAAAATTTACAGCCTTGGAAACTCTGTGGGGCAGTTCTACTGGCTTGATATGAGTCAGAAAGGACTCAGGGTCCAAAAAAACCAACCCAACCCACTGCTGGTGAGTCAATTCTAAGTCGTAACCACGCTGCACAGGGTTTCCGAGTCTGTAAATCTTTGTGGGAGCAGAAAGCCTCCTCTTTCTTCCTTGGAGTTGATGGTGGGTTTGAACTGCTGACCTTGTGGTTAGCAGCCTAGTGCTTATCCTGCAGTGCTCTCAGGACTCGACAGCAATGGGTTTCAAATAGCTCAGTTCACAGCCCACCAGCGGCTCCACTGGAGAGAAAACTCCCTGCCCCATAAAGCTGACAGCCTAGAAAGCCGTCTGGCCCGAGGGCTGTTTGTCACACAAGAGCTTGCCAAAGAAAGAAGCCAGCAGACAGAAACGGGGAGTCATTACCTGAAAGAAAGTTTCCTTATGGTGTCTTGGGGCTCCTTCTTTCATTGATGTCAGACTCACATCCCCGAGTTGCCTGGGTCAGGGAGTCTCATTTTCCCATCACTTAGAGCTTCAGGTTACCCATCTACCAGTTTTGTGCACTTGGCCCAGTTCCAGGAACTTCTAACTCAGACCCACTTCGTCCTCTGCCCCAGCCAACACCTGTCCTGCCTCATGAAATGCCTGAACTATTCAGTGACATCATCAGGCCGTGACTTCTACAAAGGGAAGAAGATGGACGGTCACATGTGGTCCCAACTGATAGACTCATTCTTGGGGAAGGAACCTCACTGTGAATTCTAGAAGAAAATAAGTTCCCATACAACGAAGCAATGGGAACTACCCCATTTTCCTATTGTACCAAACCTGGGTCTTACTCAATGTTTCCTAAAGTAAGCGGTGGATTTGGGAGGAGGAGGTGTGGAAATTTCTGCAGATTTCTTTGTCATATGTTTCCTTGTAATGGAACCTGACCAATAATATTCCATATCATTTTCACTTCAAGCACCATAGTTTCTTTTCAGTTGACATTTGCAGAATGGAAAATGACAATATAAACTTTAAAACAAAACATGATTATTAGGCTACCTTCACAGTCTTCATGTCTGTCTTTTAGTTGAGTATAGTACATCCCCAAAGATTTGTCTCAAAGACTAGAATGGTATTACCAGGCTTGTGTTTCTAAATGTCATACATGTGTAAATCAACGCCATTAAAAAAATGGAGACTTATTCAAAGCGGCTCAGCTTTCTACTATAATTCTCTTCCATTCTGGCCAAGCTTCCTTTCTCCACATTCATTTCCAGGATTGTAATTCGCTGCTTTGGTGAAGCCCTACTTCGGAAAAAATGATGTTTCAATCCTGATCATATTGCTTCCCTTGCCTTCTCTCTTGTCCTTCACATTTGTTGTTGTTATGTGCCATGGAGTCGGTTCCGACTCATAACGACCCTGTACAGGGTGGTTTCCGAGGCTGTAAATCTTTACGGGAGCAGAAAGCCTCTTCTTCCTTCCGCGGAACAGCTGGTAGTTTCGAACTGCTGACCTTGAGGCTCGCAGCCCGATTCGTAACCGCTACGCTACCAGAGCTCCTTCACATACCAGCCTCCAAATCTAAGCGCTGGAGATCCCCACAACACGGCGAGTCTTTACCAATGGAATGTTGAAAAATCGTGTTTGCGCTTCCTGTCTTTCACATTTGTTGTAAGGTTCCTTTGAGTCACTTCTGACTCAGCAACCATACGCACACAAAAGAAGGAAACACGGCCGGGTCCTTGGCCATCCTCATGATCCGTAGGCTTGAACGCATTATTGTTGCCCCTGTACCAATCCGTCTTGTGGAGGGTCTTCCTCTTTTTTGCTGTCCCTCGGTAGCGTAGTGGTTACGAATCGGGCTGCGAACCTTAAGGTCAGCGGTTCGAAACTACCAGCTGCTCCGCGGGAGAAAGATGAGGCTTTCTACTCCCGTAAAGATTTACACCCTTGGAAACCCTGTTCAGGGTCGCTATGGGTCGGAACCGACTCGACGGCACTTAACAACAACAACAACCACTTTAGTAGGAGCCCTGCTGCGGCGCTGGGGGTTAATGCGCCAGACTGCATAGCTGTTTGAACCGCAAGGTGGGCAGTTCAAGCTCACCAGCTGCTCCTTGGAAACCCTATACAGGGTCGCTATGGGTCAGAACCGACTCGACGGCACTTAACAACAGCAACCAATTTAATAAGCATAATGCATGTTTGTAACAATCACTAAACATAGTTGTATTGCTGTAAGGATAGCAGCCACTGAGAAGCATGAAGTCAGTTAAATAGAAGTAAATATAAATTCTTTATGGAGTCCTGGTACAGCACTTTAGGATAAGCGCTGGACTGCTAACCCCAAAGCTGGTGGTTCAAATCTACCAGGTGCTCCTCAGAAACCCTATACAGGTTACTATGAGTCAGAACTAATATGCCTATGCCTACGCCGGCACTTACCACCAACAATAAAGTGCATATAAATAGAAAGTGGATGAATATAAAATATCAAGCAATTTTCTTTCTTAAACAACAAGATCACACCAGATAAATTATACTTCAGCTCTGGAACGAGCTAGACAAACGAACACACTTTCAACTAGTTTATCTTTTTCAGCAAGATTTGACTACATTTTCCAATGTATATTATAATTCAATACATATAACTGCATTGTATATAGAACCTGTCATTCAATATGCAGCATACATTGTATAATATATTGTTGTCGTTGTTATGTGCCGTGGAATCGGTTCCGACTCATAGTGACCCTGTACAAGGTTCCGAGGCTGTAAATATTTCTCCCGGGAACGGCTAGTAGTTTCGAACTGCTGACCCTGAGGTTAGCAGCCTGATTTGTAATTATCATTTAAAAAAAAAAAATACGTTTTTCTACGGAATTATTCGTGAAACTCCTTTACACACTGCAATTTTACATCCTTTGGAAAACCGGCTCGGTGGGCTCATGCGCAGAAAAACCTCCCAACCCGAGATTGTATTGACAAGAACAAGATGAATGAGTCCCTGGAGACCATGAGGCTTGTTTTCCCGTTTCCACCACCTTTTCATCCTTTTGTGTCCAGTCTCGATTCACATGCAGATCAACTCAGATCAGCGCCTCACTAAATACTCTTTTTCACCGGAGTTTGGAAGGTAGAAAGCCCATCTAAATATTTATGAGGCTTGCTGGCTCCCAGTACGAGGAGCCCTTGTTGGCTGTGGGGGAATTGCATTAATGCCTGCATGCCTGCACACACAGACCCAGGAACCTGTCTGAGCGGGAAATGTGCGCGCACGCGCACGCGCGCGCGCACACACACACAGAGCTCTGTGGACACTCACCAGCCAGTTCCCATGAACTAGAAGAAAAGACAGAGGAAGGGAGGAGGAGAGATTTCAAATCTGCTGCCAGGAGAGAAATAAATTGTACAGCGCTGTACAAAAGAGAGAACAAAGTTTCATCTTTGCTTTCTGGACTTGCAAATGTAACTGTTGTTCCAAGGCAGTACAAATTGGAAATAAAACCTGGATCTTGAAAAGGGAGAACCGGCATCCAGGGTGAGGGTCTGTGTGACTGTTCCTACTGATGAAGTAAATTAAGGACAATTTCGAGCTCACAAATAATGGCATAGAAGACAAAGAGGCAGTCAACAGTTTCTTTTCAACAGTGCTTTTTACACGTTCCTTCAACACAGGTTTTTTTTGGCGCTTGTTTTTGTTGTTTGAATCCATAAAAGGGTTGTTAGGATTTTTACAGGACTGACCCTGACCAGAAAAAGGTTTGGGGTTTTTTCCCCTCTGTATAGTCTTTTCAGTACTACTTTCATTAGCTCCCGTAAAGATTTACAGCCTTGGAAACCCTGTACAGGGTCGCTATGGGTCGGAACCGACTCCACGCCACGGCATAGAACAACAACACCATACTTAGTCTTTTCAGTATGACTTTCATTAGCTAACTACATTCCACTTCCAAGTGAATCTACCCTAAATGTGATTGTATCAGAAGTCCTGGTGATGCAGTGGGCTAAGCATTGGAATGCTAACCTCAAGGTCAGCGTTTCAAACCCACCAACTGCTCCGTAAGAGACCCATGAGGCAGTTTGTTCTCAGAGGTTTACAATCTCAGAAACCCTACAGGGCAGTTGGACTCTGACCTATAGGTTCTCTGTGAGTCCGAATTTGGGTTTAGTTTGGGTTTGGGTGGCATTTGAATGGAATTGGATCTAGTTTGGGCTTAGTGCATAAATCTGAGTTACAGGTGATCTTCCTCATGTTTGAATAGATAGAATAATAATACCCTAGCAAACTGGAGTCCAAATGCAGATATACTGATACCCTTCACATCACACTGCCAGGAAGAGACCTAAGCACCTCACTACCTCTCTCTGCTGTCTGTTATCAACATGCAAGGGATCCAGAGCTGACCTCTGAGACTCTGCTTGCAAAATACAACAGTCCTCCCTAATTATCTTCCATCTTGGCTATCCGGGAATTGGGTTTAAAAGGCTGCCTTATCTCTGCTTTTAAGATACCACCCCTCAGCTGGAGTTATTTGCATTTGTAGATCGTAATGTACCTCAAGATTATGGTTTTACTTAGTATTTTTGAAATGTCTTTCTAGATTCAAGAACTATTTAGCCTGGTTCTCTTTTCATCTATTTAAAAAAAAAGCTTGAAAAATCTTACCTCACCCACCACTGTAGAAACAACTGCCCTAGAGGAAGGATTTGTTGTTGTTGTTAGTGCCATTGAGTCAATGCTAAGCCATAGCAACCCTGTATAGGGTTTCCAAGGAGCAGCTGGTGAGCTTGAACTGTTGACCTTACAAGGGAAAAATAAATTCTCACATTCCGTCCCTATAAACAAACGGAGTCCTGGTGTGGCTCTATGGGTTAATGCGCTAGACTGCACAGTCAGTTTGAACTGCAAGGTTGGTGGTTCAAGCTCACCAGTCACTCCTTGGGAACCCTCTAGAGGGTCGCTATGGATCGGAACCGACTCAACGGCACTTAACAACAGCAATAACGACAAACAAATGGAAGGCTGTCCTCAATATGTTTGTGACAAATTGAAATTACCTGCCGAATATTAACACTTATTTCAAACATTAGGATGAAACACAGAATGTCAGTTCCTATTTTCCACACACATCCCCATCCCCAACGTTACCACCCCCCCAAAAAAAGAAAAATCTGGTTACTTGAGATTCTTAGTTATTTAAAGTCCAGATAACAGTGTATTGCCCTCTGAGTGCAGTACATGAGGGGCTTTCAAAAAGTTCATGGAAAACTGAAATTCAAAGATGAAGGAACTTTTCCACAAGATTTTTAAAGACTTTTCATCTTTATGTAATTATTATTATAATTTAAATGGATATAGTCTTAACTTGCAACCAGTCTAAGATTCAGGGTGTCTTGAAATCAGTTTCATCCACAAACACCACAAAAAACTTCGTGTAGAAATTTCTAACAACTTGTCAACTGGTCCACTGACGGGGTTGTATTCGCTCAGCAGTCCCACTTACTCATTTATTACAGATTTATCTGAAGGAAGAGCCACTCAGCTGTATCTAAACTGGCTTCACAGAAAATGTCACTAAAAATGTATACAAAATTATTCTAAATTCTCCCCTTTAAAATATATATGTATGTAGTTGTGAAGTACCGTCGAGTCGGTGCCGACCCACAGCGACCCTGTATAGGGTTTCCGAGGAGCAGCTGTGAGCTTGAACCGCCGACCCTGCAGTTCAAATGGCTTTGCAGTCTGGCGCATTAACCCACAGCGCCACACCACATCAAGAAAACAAAAATCCTCACCACTGGACCAATAAACAACATTCTTATCAATGGAGAAA